>NW_024061965.1:0-188117 GCF_006381635.1 Hibiscus syriacus | reverse complement strand
ACGATAGCTGAAATTGGAGACCATTGCTGATGAATTCAGAAATAGACAAATTAACTTCACATAGTTCCTATCAATTGAGGGTTCCAATGACGTATTCGATGGGAACAGGTTCAATAAAAGATAAATGCAGAGATGCAGTCATTGAGACTTCTTGGACCAGTAAAAAAGTAACTCAACATTTGCACAGTTCATCCAGAGAATCTGGAGAGGTTAAACATTTGCACGTTTATCTAGAGAAGCCGGAGCGGTTTGACAGGTTATTCAACCGGTCACAGACGAAGGCAGAAGACTAGTCAACATGTCAGAAGCTGTCAATATATTTTTGTCTCTTAAAAGATAAAACACTTTTGTCCTAATAAGGATTATTTATAATAACAAGCATGTTTTCGGATCAATGCCTCGAGTCATGCATTTTTGCATATATATTTCATTTTTAGCATGTTCATAAACATGAAATTTCTTCATGGAGGATTCGAGGTAGTGTTCTTAATCACGTGACACTACATGGAAGAAAGATTTTATCAATTAAACTGAAATCAGTACAGGAAGCCTGATCAGCTGATTGTATGGCCAAGCCTGCCAAGATGATCTGAGAAAAGAGTCCCTATATCCGAGGGTTACGATATTGATATCGTGCACAGTTATCACATAGGAAGCTCCAACATTCCTCTATGAACTATAAGGCACTGAAGCGCAAGATTCAAAACTTGATGGATTCAGGAGTATGGATAATCGATAAGGGGGCATTACATCTACCATTTGTATTGATAGCATTGTTTGTTTGAACGTATTTTGATTCATGTTTGCTTAATCCTTAAATGATTGAATTTATCTACCTTCTAAGGTGAAATAATTGAGCAAAATTTTAATTTTTAGTTCTTTGAATATTAAATGAATTAAATATTCTTTTAATTCTTCAAGAATTATAGATTTTGACATATGGCAAGATCATACCTTTCTTATACTGTTAAAAACAAAACAAAAAAAATCCCTCGATTTTTTTACCCAGAATAATCATGGAGATATAAAGAGTCATACCGAAACCTTTGAGTCAATAAAGTCACATCATCGTTCTTTTAGACGTAAACCCAACATTTTTTTACCAATAAAACCTAAGGCATAGGTACAAGATGTTCACTTGAACATGAACCTTCCTACCAGAAGACACAACTTAGGGCATCACTCATCAATTTTCTGAAGACGAGCTTGTACAATTGAGGCATGCTGGGAACAAGAAGCAGAAAGGAGAATTAATTCGAATAATTCTATCATGCATTAATTACAATTTTTTCATGTGAATAAACTTAATCCTGAAAATCTATCCCCCTGGGGATACCTCTTCTGTGAAGACTTTTGTGTATGAGATGATGAACGGCTTTGTTTCATTTATCCATATATATATATATCCTTTGTTGTCCCCTTTTGAGCCTATAGTATTTTTTCTTTCTTCTGATTCAACCCTAATTAAGGATCACCCCCACACTGGGGGGCAAGATGGAAGAAATCTGCTCACATGAGTGAAGACATAAAATCAGAGGAGATATCAAAAGGAGAACCAAATGTCAAGTGCGAAGATCTAATCGAAAAAAAAGAAAAAAAATGATAATCGACTCAAATGACGCATCAAGCTTCAAATTATGAGATTGATCAAGCACAATTATTCCAGAATCACTTCACACGAAGTTTATGGAGCATCGAGAGAGAGACATACGAGCATATTCAAATTGAGCAAGACGGGATTGAAAGCATCAGAATGAATTGATCCTCGGTTCAATACCTTGAAACACTTGTTTGGGCCTATTTATCCTTTTCTTTCATAACCATGAACCATGACCTACATTACGTGCCTTAAAAAGTCCCTTCTAATCATACATGGATTTCTAAACATTAGAGATTATCTTCAGATTTCATTCTGCCCATCAGGATTAATTTTTATTTGCAAAAAGTTTTCTAAAATCTTTAATGCATGATAGAGAAAAATAACAAAGGGGGGTTCAAGACGTAAATTCTAAATGACATCTTGAAACCAAAAGAGGATTCGAGTTGAAAACCTGAAAAGGCGGCTTGAATGTAAAAATTGTGCAACTGAGGCAATCGCACAAATTACTTGATAAGGTATCGCACAATGCGTGACGATAAGAGCAGGGAGCCGGTGAACACGTCCAGTAGATGAGCATACAAGCTACCCCATCAGATCAGTAAACATCAAAGAAATAAGAAGGCCAAACCATTGACCAAACACAATAACTTGAGACTTTCTTATTGTTTCCTTTCTTAACTATTTCCCAAAGATAGCTTTGATCTTGACACTTGTCAAATAGCTATAATTTATTGAAGGATTAATAGTGTAATTAATTCTTTGATGTCCAATGAACTCTAGTTTTATGATTTGTCTTAAATGTGAAACCTAGAAAGGGGCAATATTTTCAAAACTTTTGATTAAACATTTTTCAAAACTCTTCTAATACATTTTCAAAACTTTTGAAAATAAAAAAAGAGAAAAAAACACTTTTCAAACAAGACAATCTCTCTGGGGTGGATCTTGGTATTTGACATGTGGCTCTCAGACACAAAGCTCATGCTTAGAATTAGTGCTGAAGCAATCAATGAGGAACAATGGGGCATCTTTAAAGATTCAACAGTAAATGTTGGGGCATATTTGAAGATTCAACATTGAATATTGTGGCATATTTGGGGATTCAACATCCTGATACAAATGATAAGATCTTCTGAAGGCATTTCCTCCACATGTAGGAACAAGCAGACAAAGCACGAGGAGATAAAACTAATTCATGTTGCATGCATCTTAGACATACTTAAGATCATCACATTCATCATTTTTTATACATATTTTTTGCAGCTTTTAGATTCAAGTTTCAACTTCAAGAAGAAAGATACTCGATTCAAAAGCACATTTAGAAATTGATGGTGGGTGCTTAACTTCACAGCGAAGGAGCGTCTGTCAATAAACAACTTTTCAATTTCATCCAGAGTCAATTTCAACTTCACACCGAAGGATATTGTACTCAACAAGCAATTTTCCAGTTTCATTCAGAGTCAATTTCAACTTCACAACGAAGGATATTGAGCTCACAATTTGCTCGAGAGTATATTTCAACTTCACGACGAAGGATATCTAACTCGAAGCCAAACTTCACAACGAAGGGAATCTTTGTCCACTCGCAACAGCATAAGCTTGGATTTCAACTTCACGACGAAGGATATTCAAGTCAATGCTCAACTTCACGATGAAGGGGTCATCTGCGATTTCAACTCCACGACGGAGGATATCGTACCCACACATCCACGATTTTAACTCCACGACGGAGGATATCGTACCAACAGATCCACGATTTCAACTCCACAACGGAGGATATCGTGCCCATACATTCACGGTTTCAACTTCACAACGAAGGGAATCGTATACACGAGCAGCATCCATCTCTTGATTGGATTTCAACTTCACGACGAAGGATATCCAACTCAAAGAATGAGTGTTTGTCAATAAACTTTCCAGTTTCAGAGCCAATTTCAACTTCACGGTGAAGGATATTGGACTCCAAACAACACAAGCTTGGATTTCAACTTCACGATGAAGGATATTCAAGTTGCTCAACTTCACGACGAATGGGCCATCCACAATTTCAACTCCACAACGGAGGATATCGTACCCACGAATCCATGATTTTAACTCCACGACGGAGGATATCATGCCCACATATCCACGGTTTCAACTTCATGACGAAGGGAATCGTACACACAAGCATCATCTATCTCTAGGTTGGGATTTCAACTTCAGGACGAATGATATCTAACTCAGAGAGGGAGTGTTTGTCAATAAACTTTCCAGTTTCATAGTCAACTTCAACTTCACGATGAAGGATATTGGCCTCGAAACAATGCAACTTAACTTGGATTTCAACTTCTCGACGAAGGATATCCAATTCAAGGTTCAACTTCACGACGAATGGGTCATCCACGATTTCAACTTCACGACGAAGGATATCGTGTCCACCAGCATCAATGCAACCCTTGGATTTCAACTTCACGACGAAGGATATCCAATTCGAGGCTCAACTTCACAATGAATGGGTCATTCCCGATTTCAACTTCACGACGAAGGATATCGTGCTCATTTGCAGCTTAGCTCAAGGCAAGAAGGGTTATCTGCTAACAAAAGACCTTCGAGTTCGATTATACTCAGCTCAAAGGCACATCATTTGTAGTATAGCTTAAGTCGAGAAGGGTTATCTGCCAACCAAAGACCTTTGAGTTTGACTACGCTCAGCTCCAAGGCACGTCATTTGCAGCATAACTCAAGGCTAGAAGGGTTATCTGTCAATAAAAGACCTTCAAGTTCAATTATATTCAGCTCAAAGGCACATCATTTGCAGTATAACTCAAGGCGAGAAGAGCTATCTGTCATCAAATACCTTTGAGATTCGATTTCATTCAGCTCCAAGGCACGTCATTTATAGCAAAACTCAAGGCTAGAAGGGTTATCTGTCAACAAAAGACCTTTTGAGTTCTTACACTCAGCTTAAAGACACATATTTTACAGCATAACTCAAGGCTAGAAGGGTTATCTACCAACATCAAGACTTTCGAGTTCGATTTCATTAATCTCAGAGGCATATCAACCGCATGGTAGCAACGAGGAACTACCTTCTAGAAGAATTTTCAAGCCGAGATCTTTAACCGAGAAGAAGACCAAGGCCCAATTCCAGGCTCAGGCTGAAGCCCAATCACAGTTACTCCCTAATAAATGTATCAAGTCTCAAAACAAGAAAGGACCGAACAAAAACTGGTTGTCTTTTTCGTCTTTGCCCTATTCTTGTTAACACAAGAATGTGCAAAGAGGGGCAGCTGTAGACCCCAGATTTTGTCCTCATTCACAACACTACACCCATGCCCACGTGAAGCTGCCAGACATCCTATGCCCACTTGCCGCTGTCATTGCCACCCACTATTAGAGGATAAGCTAAAAAAATCAAAGCATCATCACACCAACCAAGTTGCACGATTTTAAAATATAAAAAATCAGTGTAAATTTGGTTATAAAAAAAGTTGAATGCATGTATGAAAGGGGGAAAAAACAGAAACGAAGAGAAACAATTGTAGGATACAGTTGCTCTCGGTTTTTCAGCAAGGAAAATAACAATAAAATACATATTTTTTTTCAGCAATCCTAAGGTATTTCAGTTTATATTTCAGTTTTTTTTAATTTATTTGTTCAATTCGAATGCAGCTAATAATAAGAATTTTAATTTGTAATTTTGTTCGTAGTTAACGTAAATTCCATGAGTTCTAAAAAATAATTAAAATAGAGATAGGGAGTTAGGTTACCTTGCTTCGGTGTTCGTCGGAGTAGGGGTGTCACGGTCGTCGGGTCTAAAGTCGAGTGGTCGGTGTAACTCTCGGGTTCACTGGATATTTGGTCGCCATGGCTGCTCTGTCGCGATGGTGAAGGAAAAGAAAGCAGAAGGCTAGGGATTAAAGAAACAAGGGCAGAATTGAAAATAGGAAAAGGGAAAGCTGATTTTGGTTTTGGTTCAGCGTGTACTGGAAATAATAAAGGTGGGGTATGTGTTTTTTAATTTTTGGGGTAAATTTGGAAATAGGTCCTTAGGTTCTAAAGATGCTTCATGCTTTATCACTAACTCATGGTATAATCACGCATAAGTCCTCTAAATTTAGGAAATACATATTATTCTCGTCACTAAGTTAAGACTAAATCACTGTATGAGTCCTTTTCTTTAGCCCAAGTAACGTTTGGAGCATTAAATCATGGGTAAACATCCTTTAGGTCCCTATATTCTTGTAGTGTTTTATTTAGATTACTAAAATTGGCATTTTTGTTATTATTTCAATTTGGGCTACATATCATGTCTTATTTGTTTTAGTCATTTATATGTTTTATGGTATTTTATTTAGGACATCATGTTTACATTTATTTTAATTTAGACCCCGTAGCATCAGTTATTGTATCATTTGATTATGATATTTATTTTATTTTTTATTTTAGTTTAGTCACTATTAGTTTTTTATTTAGCCATTGTTATTTTATTTTATTTTTCATTTGGATCCTGTTTATTTTTTATTTAATTATTATTTTATGTTTTGCATTTTAATCTACATAATTAGATTTTATTACAATTTAGGTCATGTATTTATTTTAAATTGATTGTTGAGGATCTTATTTGTTCATATATATTTATTAGATCCTTCTACTTTAATCCTTTAATTTTTTGTTTGTGTTATTTTAGTACTTTATTTTTTATTTTTGCTATTTAATCCCTTAAGTTTTTTTTTTCTTGCAGCTCGTTCTTAAGATTAATTCGACCCATAAATTTTAATTGTTTCCAATTTAATTTTTAATTTGATTTTTTTCATTCCTTTTTATATTTATTTTATTTCAATCTTAATACTAACTCTTTGTGTTTGTTTGTTTTATTTTCTTACTTTATTTATGATTTTTTAGGATTTTAATCAATTAAAGGTAAGTAATTTGAATCGAATCTCTAAATTTTAATTTAAATTGTAATTTTCGTAATTAAGACAACCGATAAATTAAATGGTACCGAAAGGGCAGTTCAAGGGTGTTAATCCTTCCTTGACTGTAACCGACTCCCGAATCCGATATATTTCTGGTAAAACGCAGATCAGGTATGATGGTATCCGATCAACCAAATTTTTTACGAAAAATAAATGATCGGTGGTGACTCCAATATTTTATTCCAAGTCGAAGCCAAATTCTGGAACCACCCGAAAGACGGTCGCGACACCCAGGCTCTGTTATTTCCGCCTCACTACAGTTGAAGGAGATGAAGAAAACAGAATTCCCAAAAAAGAAAGTTGGCACAAGGGGAAATAAAGTAGGCGAATTTAGAAGAAGAAAAAAATTGAAGACAGCTCAGTCATCAGCAGAACCAAAAAGCAAACATCACCAACAACCATCAGCAGTAACGAGAGAACCCATTTGAGCAAAAATCAACAATAACCAAACCAGTAACGATTAGGAAGAAGCATCCAAAAGAAAGAAAAAAATTACCTTCATAATCCAGAGGCCTTCCCTCGCATTGCTAGGAACCAAAATCCATTCAGGTTTAAGGTAAACCTCTCGTTCTTTGAATGTTTCTAGCTACTGTTTGGGCGTGAGGTTTGTTTTATGGGTATGTTGAATAGAGGGCTTCGGGTTTAGGGAATGGTTATAGGTTAACAGTGGGTTTTTCTGTTTGTGATGTCTAGGTCGTAGGTTTTGGCAAGAGTAGAAATAGTTGAGTTGAGATTTTAAATAGTGTTGATTTTTATTTTTCTAGTAGTAGTAGTGTTGATATTAGCAGTCCTTTGTACATGCATACAACATATATATTTTCTTTGTTCTTCTATATTATACGTTATTCTAACAATGTATACAACTTGCTTGATGAGCCGGATTTAGAGAGTCAGTTAATCTCGGAAGATGTTAACAATGTTTGATTTTGATTTAATATTTTTCTAGACTTAATATTATGGTTGAGTCTTAAGATTTGACACTTTAATATTATGATTTTATTATGGATTTATACTCTAGAGTTAATATTATGGTTTGAATCTTGAAATTTGACATTTTAATGTTGTGGTTTGAATCTTGATATTTAACTTTATTTATGATTTTTATATATATTTATAATTTTAAAATTATTTTATAGTCGTACCCTATAATTTAAAAATTGTCATTTTACGTCCCCGTCTCTGTATCCGTCTCGTATCCGTATCAGTGCAACATAGGTTTTCGAGGAGGACTTGCTTGCCCACAACTAAGGTGGATGAACCGCTCTTGTATTTCTCAGTCGTTTTCCACCATGAAGATGCCGAAGGAAGCTTGAGGTTGGCGGAACATAACGAGTTGATGAAATCGACGATTATGGAGCGTGGGAATGGGTAAACTTGCCGTACCAGATGAGATTGATGGCGATTTTTCCATTAAAAGAGAGCCATGTGGTAATTCAACGCCAGAGGCTACTCTTGAACCAACTCGCAGAAGGAAGAAGGGATGATACAAAATAGGAAAGAGTGGCAAGTTTGTAAATAGAAGCTGTCATTGTTTTAGTTGTGGGAAAATCTTGAGAAAGATATCGACAGGTGGCTTGATTGATAGAATATGTAAATATTAATGATCAAATATAGAATTATGTCAATTTTATTAACGTACACGTAATCACTTTCGTTAAAAATTAACGGGTCAGTTGTTTGATTGAAACATTTATATAATTGAGTGGTTTGATGATTCAATTAAAACTTTGGTGGTCAAATTGATTTTTAATCATAGTTTAGTGATCTACAGTGTAGTTACCATTTTTAAATCGAAAAGTAGTAGTAAATTTTCCTATGATGTATGTTAACTAAAACATATTTTAAAAAGGGTAAATTTTCCTATGAATTTTATTCTCTCTTATTTTATTCATTATATTTTTAATTTTTCAATTTAATTACTAAACTTTATAAATTAATTTTTTTCACTCAGCCTTAATTTTCTAACAGGACTTGGTTTAAATTAAATATTTTTATTGTTAAAATACATGTCAGAAAACAAAAGTTAAAAGAAGAGTAAAAATCAATTACCCAAAGTCAAATCTTCTTACCGTCAACAGCTCCACCAAGGGTCGGTGCTTCCTCTCCGTTTATATATGTGATCGTAACGAAGCTCACGCTATGACCATTGCGTTCCTGCCGTTGCAACTTCCTCTTCTCAAAGGTTCCGTCCAAAAGGTCTTGATCCAACGGTGATAGAGAGTTGAAACACCCTTGATAATCGATTAAGCATACGCAGACATGTACATGCTAAGCAACCCATGCATGCATGTCAATCACAGTGTGGTTTTTGTTGATGCCATGAGTTGTCTCACCATCGCCTATAAAGTGCTTAGCACAAGCCACAACCTTGTCTGCCTATGCTTAATAGAGAATGGAAGGCAGTTCCAATAATGGAGAAGAAAGTAGCAAGGGGGGAAGCATGGCGAAAGCGAAGCGGTGATGTTGAGAGGAAAGCACCCAAGAGGCGATTTTGGAGAGAGCGGTGAAAGCGAAGCGGTGATCGTGAGCTTAGAGTTGAAGAAGAGAAGGATGGCTTGCTTTATGGAATGCAATCTAGTGATTCCGGTTGTTTTCATTTCAACAAGCGACTCTACGTCCATATCCACGCAAAATAGTATGTCGTCCAATGGCGGATGTACGTATTACTCATGGTGGGCACGTGTCTGCTTTAAATCCATAATTTTTTGTGTTAGTTGTTAATTTTATTTAAAATGTATATCATAAAATTTTATTGGTGTTTATTTCATACGAAAAGTTTATTTTATTAATACATATGTGTATACCTTAAAAAATATTTCTGGATTTGCTATTGATTTCGTTAGTTTTCATCGGCGTCGGATTCTATGTTTAACGGTGTGCTCCGCCCACAGAGGCGTCTCCTTCGATTCCTTCAATTTTCATTTTTCCTCGATTTCAATCTTGGGGAGAGAAGAAGATAGTTGTAACCAAACAAAGTGGAACATGAAATAAACAAATTCAAACTGGTCAGTTGTATCCACGTGGCTGGTTTTATTATTAAAATAAGCCATATAATAAAGTTGTTACTCAGAAAATGGTAAAACAATTTCAATGTATAAAATTAAGTGATTAAATTGAAAAAAATTAAAAATACAATGAATAAAATAGAAGAAAGAATAAAATTAAGTGAGTAAATTTGTAATTTACCCTTTTAAAAAGGTATGGTATTGAAGTTTATGCTACATAAATAACTTGGGTTATAAAATTTTTGAAATTTGAAATTCAAAAATATGTCGCCAATTTTCACAATAAAAGGTTAAATTACATATTCAGTCACTCAATTATTATTTTGTTCTGTTTTAATTACTCAATTAAAATTTTTCAAAATAATAACTAAATTTATATTTTGATTTCGTTTTGGTCACCCGCCTTAAAAAAAATTAACAATGACGTTAAGATATCACCATAAGATAATGTCAGATCATCATTGAAGAAAAAATTACACATCAGTAGTTTTGTTTATTTTTAACGGCAAATAACCAAAATGGAATCAAAATGTAATGTTAAGTATCATTTGAAAAAGACATACAATCAAAATTAACCCCATATATTTACCAAAATGGTCATTTTGGCTCATATTTTTTTTAGAGTATTTTAATCCTAACATTTTATTTTAGAGCAAAATTGTCCTAACGTTTGATTAAATAGTCACTTTGACCTTTATTTTTTTGGAGCGACTCTCAACGTTTCATCTTAGAGTAAAAAGCCTTTACTTTGAAATCGTTTGTTAACTATCGATTTCATCACGAAGGGATATTTTTCATAAAATAAAATATTTTGGGGAAAAATGCTAAAAAGGAATAAGAGCCAAATGACTATTTTGGTAAATATTGGGGGACTAATTTTGGTATTATTCCTTTGAAAAACAAATAGTTGGATGACCAAAACAAAACTAATGTGATAATAGGATGACTAAATACGTAGTTTATCCTAAAAATTACAAATCCAAGCAGAGAGAAAGCTTGGTGGGGGTTGAACGTTACTCCTAGCAATAAAATTACCCCGTTGATTTCCAGCAATTACGCATCCACCCTCCTTTCACTTTCTGTCTCCAATCCCAAACAGCAAACAGTCCACCCTCACAAATTGGCGCAATTTTTGCTATAAATCCAATTGATAAGCTAATTTCAACTTAGGGTTTTAAGGTAGAAACAATAAAGATGAAAGCTTCATTGAAATTTCGTGAAGAGAAGAAGCCAGTTTTGAGAGCCAAAATACCTCTCAGCATCTTAGGCCTGCCCTTTCAATCGGGGATCGTCGCCGGCGATTCCAAGGAGTTCGCCTTAAATCTCTCCACCTTCTTCGAATCTGGACCGTCCATCAAGATTGCATACCGTCCTAATGACACGTGGAGCCCTTTCTCTCTTATCATCAAGACTGGAACCGGAGCCTTTGGTTCCCCCGTCTCCAGCTCCATGCTCATGAGTGCCGAGTTTAACCTCCTTGGCCGTGGAAACCCTAGCTTTATGCTTCACTTCAAACCCCAGTTTGGGGATTTCTCGATCAAGAAGTCGCAGTCTTCTGTTTTCGATAAAGCCGTGAAGCCTAGCAATGGCGGCGTTTTGGAGGACGATTCGTTGATTGAAGTGGTGGATTTTCCTGCTGTTAGTGGCGATTCGATCGGGTTCTTTGCCGATAAAAGAAAACTGGCGGCTTTCAATTCGAAGGATTTCGCGGGGATACTCTCCGGAATGGAGATAGCAGCGAGGACGTCCGTGCCGGTTAAGGGAAAGGCGTTGGTGAAATTCCGTTGGGGGATGAGGATTCCATCGGAGATGAAGAGTGGTGTAGGCGGAATTGCCGATCCAAAGACTGGGTTTTCGTTGGCGAAGATTCCATTCTTGGTGATGGAAAAGATCGGGATCGAACACGTGGACGGCACTGAATCCAAGCAGGATATATCCACCGCCAGTAAATCGGGTCCAGAGGCTGGCCCTAATTCCGACGCGGCGGAAGTGTGTTATACAATCAAACGACAGCTGGAAGCTTTGAAATCCGAGAATGGGTCACTGAGGAGAGCCGTGGAGGAGCTCAGGCATGAAATATCCATGGGAAAATATAGAGAATTCGAAAGAACTTCAATCAGCAAACCGAAAACGGAGAGAGAGGAAACAATGAGAAGAAATCAAACGAGAATGGAGAGAGGAAACAAGGAGAAGAAATCAGTGGAAGGGGATTTGAGCGGGGAGTTGAAGAAAGCATTGAAAGGAGCTGGTGGGTCTTGAATTTGCTGCCATATAATGATAATGTAAGTTTTGTTTTCCAGAAATTCATGTCTGGATTGGTAATGCTACAAAATAGATTAAATTTTGCATGCGAATTTCGTTTTGAATCTTTGAGTATTGAACACAGTACTAAATTACGGTGTTGCGACCTCAATATATTACCAAGGTATTGAATCAGTAGCTGGTGTGAGTAGCGAATAATTCAATTGTAAATTGGGTTGATTTGGTGGTTTCTATGGCGCTGTAGGTAAAAGCTGTAGTGCCAATAGGGAAGCATGTGAAAACATGCAATAAGAAACTTAACCATTTGCTTTACAGATCAAGTCAGGTGGGAATGTTCAATGCTGAACCATTTGCATAAGAAGCTTAAGAGATTCTGGTTAGGGTTGTAAATGGATCCGGTTTAAACGAATTTGGTTGTGTTTGTATTCGTTTGTTTATTTTTTTAAGGCATTCATGCTCCGTTCGTGATAGTTTAAATTTTTAATAATTTGTTATTGTTCGTTTGTTTATATTTGGAAGCATTTGTGTTTGATTCATTTGTTTATATTTGGAAGCAGGTTTCAAATCGCGGTCGCGGTCACGATTTCGGTCATTTCGGGTTTACCGTGATTGTGGCCGTCACGGGCGCTATTGCGGGTGTAGCGGGTAACTCAGACGGCGGCGAAACCGCTATATTACGGATGAAATCGCGTTTTCGAAACGTTATTTGAAACTCTGTTTGGAAGTGTTTGTTTTTGGTACGTTTAGTGTTCGTTAGGTATGACAATTTAACCTGAGATTGATGGATTTTGACTCGATCCAACTCGAAATGGTCGGATCTTATATAGGGGGTGAGATCGGGTTGAGTTTGGGGAGGGTGAAAAATCTTTTACTCAACCCGAGAATAATACTTATTTTTTTATATAAATTTATGGATAATTGTTATAATTCCCATCTCTCTATAGTTTTTTTTTAAAACTAGGCAATTATTTTATTTCGGGTCAGATCATATTTATACTTTAAAATTTTGGGTCAGGTCGGATTCGGGTGGAAGAAATATGCTCTTCGGGTTGGGTTGGGTAGGGTGGAGAATATATATTTTTCGGGTCGGGTCAGATTCAGATAGAGGATATATATATTTTAGGTTGGATTGTATTAACAAAAAATCTGATCCAGCCTGACCCGTTGCCATCACTAGTGTTCGTGATCACGTTCTTTTATATGTTTAAAAATCTTAACTCTATAAAAACAAAAAATTAAATAAAAACATGTCAATTTAGGATAGTTTAACAATATTTTTGGATTTGAAATCAACATTTTTTATTGACTAAATAGGTATTTCAATTATACATAAAGTTAATTTTAGGCGTCTAAAGAATTTTTCGTTTAAAATAGTGTCGAACATTTTCAACGTCAATTTTTTTAAGTATTTACAAAAAAAAATTATTTATTTTTTTTAAAAAATACTTAAAGTTATTATTATTAAAAAAACTTAAACTTTTTTTAAATTACAAAAAAAATCTCAAAATCTTGAAAACCATTTATTTCAATCCTTTTATTACCATTGGTTATTGCCAACGTCGATCAAAATTCGGACGGCGAAAGATCACCTGATCACCCACCATGCGAATCTCATGCTTCAAGCAATGATTGCAGAGAAGAATGGACGATTGTACAGTGATGACTTCAGCAGCTATTCCTCTTGTTGTGCGATGAAACTATGGATGTAAAATCGGGTAATCGTTCAAGTTTCAGTCGGATCTTATCAGGTCGGGTAAAATTGGATACAAGTCAAGTCAGGTAAATTTGATACTTCGACTCGGATCAGGTCGGGTCCAGGTCAAATCAGGTCAGGTCATTTTCAGGTTGATTCGACACCAGATACAATTCGAGTTACTTTCAGTTTGGATTCAAAACAGTTCAGGTTTGGAGTAGTTAAAAAGCAGGTTAATTTAAGTTCGGATGGACTTCAGGAGGATATCGTTTAGATCGGGTCACATCATTGGCATATAAAATTCAGGTTGGATCTCTATCAGATACGGATTAAGTTCAAATTGGGTTAATTTTTATTTTTGGATTAATTATTTTCGTCTTTTGCGAATTTTGAATTGTAATATGTAATTATATATGATTTAGAGTAAAGTACTAAGAATATAAATAATCATGGTTCAATTTTATGAAAAATAAAAAATTTAAGAATTAAATTGAGCAAATATTAAATTACAAATAAAAATTTAATTAAATTAAACAACACACATTGATGTAGGATCAAATCGAAATAATTTTAAATTGTGAGGTTGAAATTAATACAAAAAAGTACTAAATTATACTCATTTAAAAAGTTATGGGCCAATTAAAAAATAGAAATAAGTAATAAGTATAGGTCAATTTTAGATGCAAATAAAATTTGGAAGACTAAATTGAACAAATATGAAATTACAAATTAAAATTTAAATAAATCAAACAACACACATTGATGAGGGATCAAATCAAAATAATTTTAAATTGTGAGGTTGAAATTAATACAAAAAAGTACTAAATTATATCCATTTAAAAAGTTATGGGCCAATTAAAAAATAGAAATAAGTAATAAGTATGGGTCAATTTCAGATGCAAATAAAATTTGGAAGACTAAATTGAACAAATATGAAATTTTTCAGATGAAAATAAAATTTGGAGGACTAAATTGAACAAATATGAAATTACAAATAAAAATTTAAATAAATTAAACAATGCACATTGATGAGGGATCAAATCGAAATAATTTTAAATTGTGAGGTTGAAATTAATACAAAAAAGTACTAAATTATACCCATTTAAAAAGTTATGGGCCAATTAAAAAATAGAAAAAAGTAATAAGTAGGGGTCAATTTTATATGCAAATAAAATTTGGAGGACTAAATTAGACAAATATGAAATTACAAATAAAAATTTAAATAAATTAAACAACACAAAGGGATTAAATATGAAAAATATTATAAAATAAACTAAATTGCATTCATTTCCAAAGTTGAACTAATATATATATATTATGTATAAAATATATATACCATGTATATTTTATAATACTATATAGTTTATATATATGAACTATTAAATTGTATAGAAACTAAATAGTTTATATATAAATTATATATGAATTATATATAAACTATACAATTTATATTTATATATTATGTATAATTATAAATAATATATATTGTATAAATTATCTAGTTTATTAATATAAACTATATAATTTATATATATATATATAGCTTAGGGTTTAGGGTTTATGATTTAAAGTCAATTTATTGAATTATATATAAATTATATAGTTTATAGATAGTAGTATTTAAACTATATATACACAATATAACTTATAATATATGTAAACTATATATACTATATAGTTTACATATGAACTATATGTATAAACTATATATATAAACTATGTAATTATATAGTTTACATATGACCTATATATATAGTTTATTAGTAAACTATATAAACTATTTATATAGTATATATTATATATATAATATATAATATATAAATTATAGTTTATATTTATATACTACATACTATAATTTATATTTATATACTATATTTTATACTATTTATATAAACTATAGTTTATATTTATATACTATATATATGAATTATAGTTTACATATGAACTATATATATAAACTATATAGTTTACATATAAACTATATAGTTTATATACTAACTATAGTTTACATATAAACTATAGTTGATATTTACATATGAACTATATATATACTATAGTTGATATTTATATATGAACTATAGTTTACATATAAACTATATAGTTTATATACTAACTATAGGTTACATATAAACTATAGTTGATATTTACATATGAACTATAGTTTACATATGAACTATATATATAAACTAAATAGTTTACATATGAACTATATATATACTATAGTTGATATTTATATATGAACTATAGTTTACATATAAACTATATAGTTTATATACTAACTATAGTTTACATATAAACTATAGTTGATATTTACATATGAAATAGTTGATATTTATATATGAACTATAGTTTACATATGAACTATATATATAAACTATATAGTTTACATATGAACTATATATATATTATAGTTGATATTTATATATGAACTATAGTTTACATATAAACTATATAGTTTATATACTAACTATAGGTTACATATAAACTATAGTTGATATTTACATATGAATTATACTTTACATATGAACTGTATATATAAACTATATAGTTTATATATGACCTATATATATATACTATAGTTGATATTTATATATGAACTATAGTTTACATATAAACTATATAGTTTATATACTAACTGTAGTTTACATATAAACTATAGTTGATATTTACATATGAACTATATATATAAACTATATAGTTTACATATGACCTATATATATATATAGTTTATTAGTGAATTATATAAACTATTTATATAGTATATAATATATATATAAACTATAGTTTATATTTATATACTATATATTATATATATAAACTATATATACTATATAGTATAATTTACATGTGAACTATATATAAAAACCATCACTACAGCAAAACAGGTATTTTACGGCGTTTTTTTACCTATAGCGGCGTTTTTAAGCGCCGCTAAAAACACATACGGCGTTATGACAAACACCGCAAAAAGCTCCGCTGAAAATAGCGTCGCTAAAGTTAGCGGCGTTTTTTAAAAACAAATGCCGCAATAGGTGACAACAACAAACGCCACAATAGGTGTTGTTATTTAGCGTTATTTTTCAGAAAAAACGCCGCAATAGGTGTTGATGTTTAGCGGCGTTTTCCCTAAAAAGCCGTAGTAGGTGTTGAGATTTAGCGGCGTTTTACTTAAAAATGCTGCAGTAGGTTTTGATATTTTGCGGCGTTTTTCCCACAAATGTCGCAGTAGGTGATGATTTTTAGCGACGTTTTTCCCACAAACGTCGTAGTAAGTTTTCAGATTTAGCGGCGTTTGTATCGAAAACGACGTAATAAAGGTTAAGAATTAGCGGCGTTTCTAGTATACAAACGCCGCTAAATGTATGATATATTGCGACATTTCTAGTATACAAACACCGCTAAATGTATGGTATATTGCGGCGTTTTTTACAAACGCCGCTAAATAACACAGAATTTAACAGTTCTAAAAATAATGCTTGGTTACCCCAAATCTGTTTTTCCAACCTGTTCCATTATCCAACAAACAAAACAACAATAACATCAAACTCTATATACATAACAAACAACATCAAATCCAATATAATAAATATAAATTTTCATTAATGTAATATAAGTTCAGTTAAACAAGGTTCAGTAACATTAACAGAATTCTCATAACATAAATGAGACTACGATGGTGGATTCTGAGGTTGCGTTTTCTGTATCATTAGCATCATATCATTGAGTCGTTTTTAAAATTCTTCACATCTCTGCTGATATGTTGCTTCTCTCTATGCTACCGATGCTTCTTTCTCTGTTTCCGCTGCTGCTCTCTCTGCTTCTTTTCCTTCATTTTCTGCTTTCAAGTTGCCATTTGTTAATTCATCTCAGCCAACTTTTCTTTTAAACGACTAACTTTGTGGTGGGAAGATCGAGATTGTGATGACATGTACTGTGATGAGCTGGAACCAAAATATTTGGTGAGAGTAACGAATGATCCTTGACAGCGCACCCGACCATATCTTTCAGGACCCAAAACATCATTAATAGCTTGATTTTCAATGTCATCATCATTAACAAGACCTTGACTCGAAGCAGTAGCATGATGCTCCGCCTTTTTCTCCCTCAATTTTTCCTAATAATGAAGTGAATAATTAATTAAAATAAAAATGGCATGGTACAAATATAAATAAAGTCAGGTAAATTTAAAACATCTACCTAATAAGCATACCATAATTTCTGCAGCGTCAACAGTCATATGAGTGACATCCTTATTTGTATGTGTCATATCGAAGAGTTGGATTCGACCAACTTTAGAACCTGATGTATTTTCCTACAATATACCATAATATAATTACTATGAGTTAGTATGTACATGAAATACAAAAAGCTATTTCAATGATCTATAATACATCCTCATGAGCTATACAAGTAAAGCTCTTTGATCCAGTTGTGTGCGTAAACTTTTTTTGTTGCCTGCTAGCAACACCAACATACTCTCGGTTCTACAATGTCAAACAAGCACTTTTAATGATGATTTAAAATTTGTTACAATTATTTCTGAAAAATACATCATACCTGTCATTTTTTTTAAATTCCAAAATCTGATTGCATCTTCCCATTGGTACCTGAGCATTCCTGGTGGGACTGTTTACAACTTCTCTTCAAGGTTGAGATCATTCTTGAAGTATTTCTTCTTTAAGGAGCTCTTATGGTCCCTCTATCTCTTCCCTAACGCTTGCTTCACATAATCGTCAGAGACCTCTAAAGAAAATTTCTCCTATACAGCAAATAAGTGTGCACCGTAAGTATAAATTAGTATTGAATTTCTATAGAGTATCTATTATAATGACATTATTACCTTAACAAAATCCAACGCTTGATTTTTATTACTATTAGGCATGTCGCACCATGACTCGTAATTGATCGGTAACAGATTCGCGTTACGTCCAACTATGCCTAAGTAACCTGCTAGAAGACGTGATTCTGGGCCAATAGGTTGACCGACATCATTTATTGAAACTTTGACACGATGCCCAGGAGGAAGTTGGTATAATTCCTTCAAAGTTGTACGTCCTCGAGTCTTGCGCATTCCAACATTTTCAACTATATAATAAATTATTAAATGCCAGTTTTGAAAATGAACAAAGTAGTAAATAATGTTTCGAAGATTACTTTGAATTTCTACTTCTTCTTCAACAATTTCAAGAATGTTGAAAACATTTTTGATATTTCGATATAACAAATTAAGTTAAATGAATTTTAAGATTTTACAAATGATTTTACAAATTTATATTCGATTCAATTAACCGAATATCAAATTATTACTCCAAGTTTTTCAAGATCAATTTTAATCCTTACTAAATGTGTAAAATTGTGATTTGTACTTAAACTATTTTTGAAACAATTTTTAAAAAGTATTTTGAACCAAAAACAAGCCTTAAATCAATTATTCAAAGGCATGCACCGATGCATCAGTCCATGCATCGATGAATTAATTGAACATCGAATGCATTCCATGCACCGATGCACTCTCCATGCATCGATGCACTCTGAATATTTTCAAAACATCGAATGCATTTGATGCATCGATGCACAAGCCATGCATCGATGCACCAGGCTATTTTTCAAACATCGAATGCATTTCATGCATCGATGCACACTTGGTGCACCGATGCATCAAGTGTTCCAACGGTCAAAATATTTGAATTTTACACGAATGCACCGATGCATCCTTGATCATACATCGATGCATGAGACGCTCCACCTAGAAAAATTAATTGTTTTCACACTTAAACGGCTCTATTGACTCCACTAATTATCACCAACGTTCAGAATTGATTCAAGGAGTATTTAAACAAGTTTTGAAGCCATTGATCAACAAGAAGAAACAATAAGAAACATCAAGCAACTAGAATCAAGAGAGAATCAAAGAGAAAGCATCAAACCTCAAGTTTGAGCATTTCAAGCCTATTTTTCATCCAATATTCATTTGCTTTCAAGAATACTTTTGTACTCAATTGTATTTATCTTTGAGTGTTCTTTTCTTTGTTCTAGAATTGTGCAAACATCTTACCTTGTGAGATTTTCTTGTAAGTTTGCAAATTTGTAATCTTCTCTTTGGGAAAAAGAGTGTTCTCAAGAGTTGGGGTATACTTTTTGAGGGATTTTGTAAGGTTATCTCTTTGGCCTCAAAAGAAAGAACAAATTAGTGAATTTGTTGGAAAATCCTTAGTGTGGATAGCTAAGGTAGTGGACGTAGACTTTGTTTGAGAAAGTCGAACCACTGTAAATCGCTGTGCAATTACTTTCAATTTTCTGCAAAAGCTTCCACGAAATTTTTAATTACCAATTCACCCCCTCTTGGCCGATTTCGTCGATCGATTAACTCAACAAAGAACTTCGGAAGACTCAGGTGCATTCGATTCCTCGTTATTTCTTTCTTCATGGTTTTCAGAAGCTCGAACAACCCGCAAATCAGTTATTTTTCTCCTCGACATGATATCTATAATAAACAAACACACAAAAAATAAAAAAATGAATTAATTAATGAATATATTGAAAGACAACATGTTAAAGGTTATAACATTATAAATAAATAAATGAAGATATAAAATCGTACAAAAGTCTTATGTAATGTCAGTTGTCATAAATATCTTCATCAACGTCCTCCCGAACCCATTGAAATTGTGTTGTATTAGTGATAGTTTCATCTAAGTTTTGTGGTAGTAGAGGTAAACATTCTGATCTTGTTTCAATGTCATCTCTACTTCCATCCCCGATGTCTATCAAGTCTCTGGGAGTATTTTGAAGCACAACATACCAATTGTCATCCATTGGATATTGACAATAAAATACTTGTTTCACTTGAGAAGAAAATACATAGGGTTCATCCATCAAACGTTGACCCGTGTGAATTAATCGAGAGAAATTCACCATTGTAAACCCAAATTTATCTCTTTTTATACATCTGTTTACATCAACCCAGTCACACTGAAACAACACAACCTTTCGTTTTCCATAATAATCTAACTCAATAATGTCCGTAAGATTTCCATAATAATCGACCTCTCCCTCATGTGGATTATTGTCCCTTACAGTAGCATAACTTGTAGTTGACGAAGTAACTATGACTCCACAATTTTGTGTCCTCCTTAATCTTTCACGAGATTTCGTATGGAACCTGAACCCATTAATGAGGAAGGCATTATATCTTTTAACTATTCTATTTGGACCTTGAGAAAGCCATTTAACTTCATCACTAACTTCTCTCCCACTCCAAACCTATTATACATTAATGGTGAATTAATTTGCATTGATGTCGATATAAAAAGCAAGACATATATAATTGATAAGTGTTCCGTAAGATTTAGTTGCTTACCATTTGGCCTAACCATGCATGAAAAGTTTCTGTGAATAACTTATGTAGCTCTCGCTGATTTAATCTTCGGGAGTGTGCTCGAGATCTCAATACTTCTTTAAACTCACTATAAAGAATATTACGTCGTTAAAATTGATAAATATAAAAGATAAAGAGATTTCATTAGGATTGGGTCCGAAAGACTTACGTGCGAAAGAGATCTATTGAATCGTGATGGAAAAGAACATATCGGTGTGCTTGTACCCAAGACGTGTCATCTAAGTGTGCAATTTCAACTTTCCCTAATGGTTGACCATAACTTCCAAACAAATAATATTGAGGTAAGTCATCAGTACATAACACATCATTTCGATTTGGTTTATTCCATCTTGTTTCAACATCTTCCAAATATCTAGAGCAAAATGTCATGCATTTCTCTGCCAAATACCCTTCAGCAATTGATCCTTCCGGATAACGCTTATTATGACAATAAGACTTCAACTTGCCCAAGAACCTATACACAAAACAACATACTACGTAAATACATTTGAGTGAGAGGTATAATCAGTAGTAATTTGAAACGTGTAATTCAATTAACACCTCTCTATAGGGTACATCCATCGATAGAAAACTGGACCACCAACTCTTGCTTCGTGTGGAAGATGAATTAGCAGATGCACCATAATTGTGAAGAATGAAGGCGGAAATATCTTCTCCAAATTGCATAAAGTCAAGACGACTCGATCTTGTAGTTTATCAAGTTATTCAACCATTAGAACTTTCCCACAGATGACTTTCATTATATTAGAAAGTTCAATGATACAAGATGTCACCTTACTCGACATGCAACCGCGAACAGCTACTGGCAGTAAATCTTGCATTAATATGTGATAATCATGTGACTTTAAACCATAAAGTCTTCGATCTTTAACACTGACACATCGAGAAATGTTTGATGCATACCCATCTGGGACCTTTATATCCTTCAACACCGTGCAAAACACTTCTTTTTCTTTCTTCGAAAGAGAAAAAATAAAAGGCGAAAAGAAATTTCTTCCATTTGGATGTAATTACGGATGAAGATCATGCCGAATTCCCATGTCCACTAAGTCAAGTCGACTCTTAAGATTATCTTTAGATTTTCTGCCATCATTCAGAATGGTCCCGATAATATTCTCACAAACATTCTTCTCAATATGCATTACATCAAGATTATGTCTCAAAATCTACTTTTTCCAATAAGGCAACTCGAAGAATAGACTCCTATTTTTCCACAAGTCTACCTCATTTGGGTCATACTCTTCATCAGACTCATCATCAGTTTGTTCGTCAACTTCAACCTCTTCATTGACCTACTTTGCCTTTTTCTTTGATCGTGTACTACTTGGTTGATTCATCTTTTCATAAGTAAAATTGATATTTTTCAACATTCTGAATATTTGAGAACCGGTTGTTTGGTCAGGAGCATTTCGAAACTCTTCATCACCATCAAACATATTCTTTTGACTTCTAAATCTATGATTATCAGGTAACCACCGACGATGTCCCATATAAGAGAACTTCTTTCCATTAACTAACCACTTCGAACATGTTTGTAGAGCACAACAAGGACAAGCGTAACGACCTTTGGTACTACAACCAGATAAATTTGCATACGCAGGAAAATCATTAATTGTCCATAATAAAGTCGCGCGTAAATTAAAGTTCTCATTCATCAACACATCGTACGTTTCGACCCCTTCCCATAACTGTTTCAACTCTGCAATTAACGGCAGCATGCAAATATCAATATCATTTCCGGGGCCTTTCTCACCGGGGATTATCATGGATAAGATGAAAGATGATTGTTTCATGCAAATCCAGGGAGGCAAATTGCATGGAACAAGTACAACAGGCCAAGTACTATATGAAGTACTCATGATTTTGAATGGATTAAACCCATCAGTTGCAAGACCGAGCATGACATTTCGAGGATCTCTCGCAAAACTTGGATACTTGTTGTCAAATGACTTCCAAGCTAAAGAATCTGCAGGATGCCGTAATAATCCATCATCGGTTCTGCCATCATGATGCCACCTCATAGACTCATCAGTCTTTGAGGACATAAACAGTCTTTGAGGACATAAATATCGCAGAATCTTGACTGGTTTCTTTCTTGATCGTGCTTGAGCGTCATCCTCATTAATATTTTCTGCCTCTGTAGTCATCCATCGAGATTTTCCGCATACATAACAAGACTCATGATTTTTTCGATCACCCCAATACAATATGCAATCATTCGGACAACTATGAATTTTTTCATATCCAAGACCCAAATCTTTTATCATTTTCTTCACATCTTTGCATGATTGAGGGATTTTTGCAAAAGGAAACACTTCTCTTAGTAATTCCAACAATTGCGTAAATGAGTTACCAGTCCACCCTCCCAGGCATTTTAAGTGTCGCTTCTCCATTTGGCTCTTCATCACATCCAATCCGTCTCAATGAAATCATTAACATCATTCTCAGAATAATTTTCTATAACATACGATTGATAATTGTGCATATTAAATGCATCTCGTAACATCCCTTCCATGTCATCTTCTCTTAAAGTTGGATGGTGAGAAGTAGCATGATAAGTTGAATAACTCGTGGAAGCAAATCTATCTGATACAAACTCTCCATGAAAGATCCATTTTCTATACCCCGAACAAACCCAAAAAGAACTATATGCTCGTATACAACTTCACGAATATGCCAGTTAATGTTAACACAGTTCTTACAAGGGCAAAGAATCACATTCTCTTGGCTTGAATTTAGAAAAGCTAAATTTAGAAAGTTTTCGACTCCATTTCGATATTCGATGCTTACCCTTGAGAAATCCATTTAATCAAAATTTAAAATGTATAGTATGAACATGACATTACACATGATAGTTCATTAAAAATTTGGGTAAATTACATAAATGATCTTTCGATTATAAGGCGTTTATTTTTGTTGAGTCTTCTTACTATTAAAAATTACAAAATGATTCCCTGACTATAGGGAGCTACTTTGTTGAATTCTTCGACTATTAAAAGTTACAAAATGGTCACTCGACTATTCATATGTTCCGTGCTCATCTTTTTTTCGTTAAAAAATTGATGATCGTTTATGTTAACCTATTGATTAGGACATGATAAAATATGATCTCATAATCGTTATAGATGTATTTTGTGGATCAAATCTTCGTTTACATTATGTCATCAAGCCAATGTTTGAAATATTATACTTGTGAGCCAAAGCTTGAAAGCAACGACGATGCTAACAAACATAACTGAAATATGATTTTATCATATCTTAGCTAGTAAGCTAACGTCCAGTTCATACATATCATTAGTTTTTTAACGGAAAAGGGTGATTTTGGAACATATGAATATTCAGGTGACCATTTTGGAACTTTTAATGGTCGAGAGACTCAACAAAACACTGTCATATAGTCTGAGGACCAATTGTGTACTCTATCCTAAATTTTTTTAAAATAAGTATTTTTTTATTAAGCTAGAGGTGATTACAAAGTAGTATTTATTCTAAGTACTCCCAACCGTTTGACTATGAACGTTCAATGAACTTTACAGTCGCTAGTGCTCGAACTTCTGACCTCTAGAAATAACAATAATTCCTTTAACCACTGAGGTAAATTGATTCGTGCTAAAAGATGTACTTATATATAAGGTAAAATAAATAGTATCAACGATTTTATTAAAAATGAGATTTGGCATTTTTAATTAAAATTTATGATCAAATTTAAATAAAAATAACCAATTTAATAAAACTTATTAATGTTAAAAAGTTTTTTTTTTGAATTAATCACTGGTATCTGATCTATTGACCGACTAATCCATATAGGTACTGCAGAGGTGAGGGCGACCCTCCCAACCCTGTTTGCTCTATTCGCAAACGCCAAGATTTGAACCCATGACGTTGCTTAAGAGACTTAGTGCCTCATCCCACTAGACCAACTGGTTGTTGGTAATGTTAAAAAAGTTTAATTTATCGATTATATGTTTCAACTTTTCTAGTTTTTATGAACTGGTGTATAGACAGTTATAATCAATGATTATATATATTAATGATATTGTGTCTAATATAAAATTAAAAAGTAAATATTTTATTAAATTATAAATATTTTAAAATAAAGGTATTATATAATTTCTCTTTTACCTATTAAATCAATTATTAACCAGTTTGAATTTTTTAGACTGTTAGATAAATATATAAATAGAATAGAATATTAATTATTGATTTAAACCGTTCAAATAATATACTTTATTTTTATTTAATGAGACCAAAATTTTTCATTGGTAAAATAGAATGTTATTATTTTTAGATGATCGTACAGTTACGTTTACAAAGTGTACATACATTATAAATAAGTTAAGAAAATTATGAACATATGTTATTTTATAACCATTTTAATATATTAAAAAATAAAAAAAAAATTAATGTCAAAATAAGTGCCAAAACAATACCCTTTTTAACTTACAATGCCTAAAGAAATTTTCATTCAAAGTAGTTATTTAATATTTTTGACGTTATCTTTTTAAATGTTTGGTGGCCGTCATAATTTTTTTTCTCTGACACATGTCATGTTTTTAAAATTTTAATTTTAAAATAAAAAAATAATAATTATTTATAAAGAAACCCAAATTTTTCTTTTTAAAAAGTTAAAATTGAATAAATACTACACACAATCAATTGATCTAGTAAGATGAGGAATCAGATCTCTCGAGTAAAGTTAAAGTTCGAATCCTGATGTTTACGAATGAAGTATATCGTCCCATGTTGAACCTTTGGAGTACTTGATCCAAAATAATTGGTTAATAGATTATATATGGATGGTTATAAAAAAATGAACCAACATGACAAAATATACAATTATTAAGCCCTAAATATATCAAGGTGAGCAAGACTATTAACCTTGTGGCCATGGGATCGAGTCCCACATTAGGCAATTCATAATTCGGAGGTCTCCCACGAAAGCTGCTCACAACCTGGTGTTGGGGACAACCTACTTTCCTACCTCCCCTTATCCCATTACATATGGGAATAAGGGTCATCTAATTTTTTTATATCAAGGTGAGAATTCCTTGTAAAAAAAATATAGGTTTAGGGAAATCCAAAGCAAAATCATTCCACCTTAAAAACTAATAAAGGATAGTCTTTTACACATTTCACAATTACTCCTATAACTCCAACCCTTTTCTCAACCTCAATTTCTGCTACAATTCTCTCTCTAATCCCACTTTCTGACAAAGGGAAGCTCAATTGAACTATCCAACAATCCTAAAATCCAGCGCCATAATTCTCGTTTGCAAGAATGGTAACATGCCCATAATGTTATTCTAAATACAATCAATTGCTGACATGCTTTCTTGTTGATATCTCCAATGTTTGGCTGCGAATATGATCTTCTCTCTGGGTTTCCCTTGCAGGTATGCTTGTGTTTGAGATCTTTGTGTGTTTAGCTTGATTTTTTGATCGATGATCATCGGATTTATGTACTTAGCCTGAAGTATTGTTGGGTTCCTTAAATTTCCCCATCTTCCTATTGATATGCTTAGTACATAGATCATCGGTGGATGTGCCTTTCCTGCTTGATTGGAGTTTCTAAATTATGGGTATTCTTTATTCCGAGTTCTCATGTTTTGTGTATACGTCGATTCATCAATGTCTTGACATTCTTCTCCTTTCCTCGCATTGCATCCTGTTGATTGTTGTTGTGTGATTACTAGATCATTCATCTTGTATTTGAAGATTTTGTTTTTGGTATTTGCCTAGTTTTTCATAACAACCGTATCTTTCCAATGCGATTTTGGTACAACTAATATACAAGATCTTCAATGTTTGTGGTTATGGAGGTAAATAAGCCGATCGAGAATTGTTTCACTTGAAGCTTGAGTTTGGTTTCTACTTTCTATCATCATTTGCAGTTATGCCCTAGAAGATTGCTAGTTTTCCAGTGTTGATTTTAGCTTCTTTAAGAGTTGTCATTCATTGTACCTCCTTTTATTTAATTATCATGCATCTACTTGTGATATGAACTAAGTTCCTTGCATCTAGTATTTGTCATGCATCTACATGTGATATGAAATGTCACATTAAGTTGCTTGCAGATGCAAAAATGTTGAACTGACGTAGGAACGAAGTTATAGAAAGCTTAGTTTCAATAAATCCATGAATCCAAAATTTCTACATTGAAGACTGCCAGGATAATTTTACATTCCAGATTATCATGGAGGGAGCTAAATTTGAAGAGTTGTGTTTGGGAAGTGATCCTCTTACAAGATTGTGGCAACTTTCTATCCAACAAGGAACCAGATGCGAAGAAAAATCCACAACAAATTGAAGTGTAAGAAAAGATCAACTAGTTATCTATTGCAATTTGGTTTCTACAAACTCTGGATGCAACCTTTTAAGTCTTTTTTCCAAATAATCCACTCTCAGTGATTGCTGCCTGCTGCATACTCAAAGCTGCTCCATCGGTTGCCCACGAGAGCACATCTGTTCTCCATCTGAAAATCAAATACAGCAACAAAACAATGAGCCTCCTCGGCCTACGGAATTAAGACATGGTTGTACTTTGTTTGCACAAGAGTTGAAATGAGATTTGTGCAGTCTATGAACTCTGGATCAAAACCGTGCAGTCCAGGCTTACATTCTTCATTCAATTACATTTGTGATGCACATCTTACAGTCCTAATTCATCTTTCTAGATGATTAATATCCCAAAAAAAAAAACGCAAATGTTAAACAAAGAAAAGACAGCTAGCTTTTTCCCAAATCAAATGGAATTGAAACTTTATCTGTGTAATAAGAGGAGTCTCAGTATAGACTATCTGCAGGCATACAGAAGAAATAGAGCACTATGTATATGTATATTGGTTACCACTTTCACCATCAGATGCATTGGCAAGCCTCGCAATAGCATCAATGAGTGCTTGTTCATGTTCCTGCATTACATAAAATGGTTAAGTTTTGCAGTCCTAAGCAAATTTTAGGAAAGATATTTTAAGGAGTTTGAATGAATGATGAATTTACTTTCAGCATCTTCTTTGCCTTCTCAAGTTCATGGGGATCCGGATGGCTAGCATCGAAAACCTTCTCAACCTGTTGAAGGTATCTAATCAAATTAGAAAACAACATATACTGTTAATTATCTCAAGCTGATATGTAATGAAATCCATTGAGCTGGTTCTCCATAACTACCTCCTTTACTAGAGCCTCTGTGTTTAACAACTCAATATCATCAGAAAGTTTCTTTGAAATACCATTCTGCAGCAGCAAAGATTCTTTTCTGTATAGACCCTTCACTGAACCTCTGCCTCTGCCAGGACCTGGAGCAGGAGCACCATGACTGAAGGATTTCTTAGCTCTATGGAAACCATGGCCACCTCGATTAGATATGCCCGGGTCCTCACCATCCCATCTGATGTCATCCGGAGAAATCTGTAAATATTAGGAGTTCAATATTGTTCTCAATAAAATGTATATGGAAATTTATTCGTACTAAGATTTCCACTATGATGAAGCACTAGAACCACTGCCAGCTTTAGATAATCAAAATTAGCTCTTCTAAAAGGATACCGAACAAAAACAAATACCAATGCACTTCAAATCTTCAAATGATAAACAATAAAATGATTAGTATCATAAATCTGACTATATGGTTTTCCTGGCATAGCTTAGATTAAAAATATGGTAAATCAAGATGATGAAAGAACTTGACATAAAAACAAGGAAATGAAGGATATTATTAGGAATGGCAACCGAAATACACAATTAGTAGGCATCTAGAATGGCTCACTTTCTAGCAAATTATGAAGACGGCATAACTACAAATGAAACCACTAAACAAATGCGCAATCAAGATGGCTAGAAAAATAAAACTAGGACCTCTTAGAATATAAACTTGAAAATAGTATGATACTACATAATGGTTACATATCAGGAAATAAAAACTAAATAGAGGTTATAATTAAAGTAACATTCCTTTTTGAACCCCAAAAAACATTCTTTGGGTTATCTTCGAGTTGACTGTCAATCTTATAGTTTGCTTGCTTTCAGATAGACCTTTTATTACAAGGTCACAAGAGTATGACTTTATAACACTTTGAATCTCTTCACCAATACCTACAAACTTTGTTTCACGATTTCCACAAACAATGTTTAATAGGATTTGCCACCTACAGTGTATTCTTTTTATTTATTTAATTTTGGAAGTTCTTCGAAAGGGAAGAGATATATATCTTATTAGAATCAGTTAGTTTATTATAAGGTATTTTCCCCCTTGATATGTTTTTTTCCCGAAAACGGAGAGAAATTGACACACACACACACACGCATATATCTTTTTCGGTTAATATTAGAACTTTTGGTCTTTATTTAAAGTTAGCAAAACAGTATTGGTAACACTTAACCCATGACACAAAAATAGAATCAAGAACAGTATGTACAGTATCAATCAATATAAACCAGCAAAATCATATTTGTCCACACATTCTAACTTTGTTGCTGCACAAAGAAATGACTAGCACATGCAAGTAACAAACTTCATATAAAAAAACATATCCATTTTACCTCTTTGAGATCAACCCATTCCCAAGTCTCATTTGCCGTATTTATATCATAAACCAGAGCATGTCGACCCTGTAAAACAATAAAAAAATATACCAATGATGGCTTAGCAATAACACAGAATTGATAGAAACAGTTCTATAAGGCCTTTTACAAATGTTACCAAATAATAAACTGTATTGCATAAAGAAGAATCCTTTTGAACAATAAAATTATGACTATGGGTGCCTTAATATCTAATAGAAGAATTTTCCTAAGGTACTGTGAATTGAAGGAAAAAATAATGTTGATACATCATCCCAGCTCAAAAAATTTACAGATTGCAGATAGATAAGCAAAACAGAGACAGATAATATAGTTGCAAAATTGCGGAATAAAAAGGCACTGTATAAATCTTTTGATTTGCATGTCAACAAAAGGTTCATATAGACAAAGACAAACAAAATAGTAGCAACATTGGGAAATGAAAAGGCATCAATTTGTTTTTCCGATTTACAAGTCAAGTAATGGCATAAGCAGGCAGACAAGGTGCAGCTCTGACTAATTCTAGAGTTTCGTGCATATGCTTTTATTGTTCCGTGTTTTATATTTTTCATCATAAACTAAAAGCTCCAGCTTGATATAAGTCTGAGCAATAGACAGAAGATGTTTTCTTATGCTTTGAATATACCTCAGATCGATTGTAATCAGTGATTACAGCCTCATAGAAATGGTTGTCCTCAGGCCATCTTGTCCACACTTTCCTTCCAATTAAGGGATCAAAAGTTGCTCCTTCACCACGCTCATTTGCAGGGTAATGCATAGGCTTTGCTGATGATAAGCCAGGCAATGACTGACCCTGTAGGGAAATTTTTTGAGTAAATCACGTCAAAGTTAGCATTTGCATTTCTGTCATGAAAATAAGATCAGTGCTTCATGCATTTGGTCCTTGTTCCTAAAGAGCATCCAAAGAAGAAAGCTTAATAAATAAGTAGAAATAATGAGTGTTCTAAGTCTTGTTATTGCACCAGATATGGTAAGAGATATACCGACTGAGATGTCTTCTGTTTCTTGCGGGATGCAGAAACAGTTGGACTGGGCAAAACACTGAGGACAGTATGAGATGCACCAAGTCTTGCAAGCTGGTTTCCACCAGTTTGTCTCCAGTCCCTGCTAGCAATGCTCAGTTATAACTCGTTAAACAGAATAAAATATGACAAGGCCATTGAATGTATTCCAGGCCACTAAATTCAGGCTAATTTGTGAAGCATTCAAACCTTATCCTTCTGATAATATCATCAGAGTTAACCTTGGTCAGAAGCTCTCTATGCTCATAGTCCGACACCCTCAATTCTTTCCTAAGTTCTGTTATCAGGCCTTCTTTTTCCTAAAGATGCCAGCATACGCAACAGCACAAACACCAATCAACATGAAATAAATAGGAAAGCCCATCAAAACCAGTAAGCACAGAAACAGAGAAATACCCAAGTAATGGCATCAGATTGAGCTTTAAAGGCACGCAGAACAGCACAATAAGCTTCTTGCTCTAGTATATGTATTTGGGTCTCCATGTCAGAATGCATCCTAGAATACAAAGCAGAACCTATTACAGATCTTCCATTCCCAGCAATACTACCCCTTATAGGAACTCTAGTTGGATGTGGAGGTAGATCATCATCAGTACCTGTGGTCATTTTAGATAAAAACATGCATGAGTATGCTGCCTAGAGGCATCCAAGGGCAACAACTAATCTTTAAATACTCTTGTTTGCAAGGTTTTAAAAGAACAGATCACAGTCTATCAAAGACAGATAAAAGAGTTGGAAATTTATTGGATCTAATAATGACTCTTCTTGTATACTACCGTAAAAGAAAATCAATATACGCATAGAAACTACCAACGTTTAATAGGTTTGCATGCCAAGGAGTAGAGAGCTAAGAGGACTATAAACAATATGGTCAAATTAGAAGGCAATGTGAATATAATTGTCGATACTATAGCTGGTAGGGAAGAAAACCTGACTCAAAGCTCACGGTGCAAAACCTAGTGGAAAATTTAAACAATCATGGAAGACAATCAATTGGTAGGGGCAGCCACGAACCAGAACCCAGAACATGGACAGTAAAACAGACATAGAACAGGATACAAACTAAGAAATAAATTTATTGCAAAAGTTCTAATAAAATAACATGTTTTCTAAAACTTAGTTGCCGCTTGCATTATTCTAACAACAACATACAGAAGTTCATTCTCAACTATTAGGTATCAACCAACTAAATATCTAGCGTGTTATGGAAAAATAATTGAAAAAAGAAAGAAAATCATTTTTTTCTTTCAAACAGAGAAAAATTTGATGTTTTAATATCATGGATCTCTCTCTCTCTGAATCCCGATTAGAATTCAAAGAAACGCTTGGAAATAAAACCTAAAAGATGAAAACAAACAAAGCCCAGAAAGGGAAAACGCAAGAAATCATTTCCCTGATAAAATTGAACTAAAAGCCAATGACCCCAATGAAACCCTAAACCCTCCTCGCTCATTTTACCCCAACCCCAAAAATAAAATGCACCCATTACCCAATTTCCAATTCGAATAAAAAAATGAAAGAAAGAAAAGGGGGTGAAGAAAAAGAAACCCAGAAACACCAGGCATTGTTCAATACAATAATACGACATTAATGAATGCAACATACCACTACTATCGCAAACTTCATAGTCCATACCGAGAAAAAAAATTAAAAAATAACGAGACAGCAAAAGATCCCCGCTCGTTGAAGGGAAACAGCACCCCCGAAAGAAAAGAAAAAAAAACCTAACGAGAGAAGAAGCTGGTGACGACGCAATTGATCCAATGGAAATGAGAAGAGTTGAAGTAGAGATAAAGTGGGAAAGCTTTTTAGGTATAGTTTTGGAAAGAGATTTGATTTGGGGATAGGAAGAGATGGATTAAGGCAAGGCAAAGGAGGGATTTTTGGACTTGAAATTAATTGTTGCTCGAAAAGAAAAAGGATTGTGCTTCTTGCTTGCTGTCGTTTTTCTCCATTTTATAGTTGCTGTCCACTTGGGACATGTTTCTGGTCCAAAAATCTTTGTATTGTTTTTATTGCTGGTTTAGGCCTTTTGGGCTTAATGCATACCTTCATTTTTCTTTATCCATTTTGGGCTCAAATAATACTTGTATGTATAATTTAATGGGCAATCTACACATTTAATATGTAAACTATCACTTTTGTTCCGTTTTAGTACCTAAGTTTTATTTTTTAAATGCATAATGCAGAAAATAAGGCAAAAAGGACCTCTATAGATGAAAATCATTAGTTAACACATGATTAACGCTCTAAAATAGGAGCCTTTTAACCTAAAATGAAACATTGTGGGTTAAAATAACTCAGAAAAAATCAAGGGACAAATTGATTATTCTATCAAATGTCAAAGGCCTTTTCCCCCCTAAAATGAAACTTTTGGGGGCCAGAATGCTCCAAAAAATATAATAGGGGGAAAATAATCATTTTGAAAAACGTTGGGGGGCTAATTTTGGTACCATTCATGTTCAAATTCATGCTAACGTTTAATTTAGGTTTCAATTTGATACCCTCCATTAGGGATGAGCATTAGATCGAGTTGAGTAATTTTTTTTTGAGTTATTCGAGTTGATGAGTCTTATTTTGTAACTCGAACTTAACTTGAATTTTTTTTCAAGTCGAGTTAAGTTTAAGAAATTCGGGTCGAGTTGTTCATGATTCTATACAAATTTTATTATAATTATAAATAGTATTATGGTAAGGATTGATTCCAATTTTTCGATTTTCTCTAACCATTTAAGTATATATATATATATATATTCATATTCTTTTCAGATTATAATGTTAATTAATATATCAAATATAGTCTAAAATTATAAAATATATTTACAATGTTATATTTTAAAGAAGATATTTTGAGGGTAAAATATTGATAAGAGTATAAAAAGAGTCAATGAATTGATGGAAAGAAAAAAAATTGCAACTAATTGCAGTCAAAAGACTAAATTGAGTAAAATGCAAAGTTAATGGACTAAATAAAAAAGAGAGTATATTTTTAGTAAAAAAAAATAGGAATTGAATTTACAAAGGTACTCTATAGTGGTATAGGAGCATGTAGTTCAAATTTGATAAAAAATGGACTTAAAATAAAGGATGAATCAAAGAAATAAGGAAATTATGAAAAAGTTGAGGGACTAAATTAAAAAATAAAAAAAGTTATCAAAAAGATAAATTGAAAGCACATGGGTATCTTGCGATGATTTAGGAGCATGTGGTTCAAATTTGGTTAAAAATAGACTTAAAATGAAGGAAGAATTAAAGGAAAAAGAAAATCAGGGACTAAATCGTAAAACTATAAAAAATAGTTAGTCAAAATTTTAATTTTTTTGAGTAACTCAAAATTTCCAAATTGACTCAAATAACTCAACTCCAATAACTCGAAATTGAAAAAAATCGATTTTTCAAGTCAAGTCGAGTTTTGCTCACTCCTACCCGTTGTGATAAACTTAATGGTGATTTTGATGTCATCATTGAAAAATATAAAAATGTCACGTCAATAATTTTATTAATTTCTTATTAGTGGGGTATCAAATTTAAACATAAACTAAACGTTAAGTATGATTTTGAAAAAATAAAATAAAATTTAGGTACCAAAATAAAACAAAAGTAATAGTTTACGTACTAAATGTGTAGTTTACCATATTTTAATTTAGGATAAACTATACATTTAGTACTTCAACTATAAATTTTGTTTTGTTTTAGTTATCCAACTATTTTTTAAATCATGCCTAACTTTTAGTTTTGGTTTCATTTTGGTCACCTACCGTTAAAAATTCAACGGTAATGTTAACGCATCATCATAAGATAATGTCAGATCATTATTAAAAAAAAATATCATGTTAGCAATTCAGTTAATTTTTTAATTGTGGATGACCAAAATGAAATCATAACTAAATGTTAAGTATAATTTAAAAAAAAAAATAATTGGATGACCAAAATATAACAAAAAGTGATAAGAGTACTAAACGCCTTTAATTTAATTACTTGGTTTTGTATTTATCTTGTAATTTTCTCATCCAAACTGGATTTGTCACATCAAATTATATTGTTAGGGTTCTAATTAAAATAATTAATATATTATACTGATGAATGTATCGAGTTTCTTTGTATATATATATTAATATTGATCTGTTTTGATGTATAGTTATTTTTTAAAAATACTTTTATATATACCGTATATAACACAAATATATCTCAACTTCATACATTAAATATGTTTATATTAAAATATAAACATCAATATTATTAATTATGTTTAATAACTGATAGGGTTTTGCCTGATTTTCTCTCGATTTCATGAGTCGTCTTAGGGTTTTTGCCCTTCATCGAAGAAAACACGTTAGAATAATCTCCACAAGAAGTTTCTACACAGCAACAAATAGATACAGATCACAAGACCAATGGCAGACCTGGAGCGTATATTGGAGAAGTTGGAAATCGGAGAAGAGGAAGAGGAAGCTATCGAGATAGAACAGGCTACGGAGGGAGGAATATCCTTCGAAAATTGTCTGGTAGGAAAGTTTCTAACTACTAGTTTGGTGAATTTTCCAGCAATAAAAACGATGCTGGCGAATGTCTGGAGACCAATAGGGGGTATATCTATCACGGAATTAGGCGAGGGACGCCATCTCTTTCGGCTATACAAAGCTGTGGATATTGACAGAATCGACAATGATGGTCCATGGTATTTTATTTCACATATCCTGATTTACCACAAGTTAGAATAAGGAGAAGATCCAATGACAGTACCACTAAACACAGTACTCTGGGTACTAATCAACGATATACCTATGGGATTCATATCAAAACAGGCCGCACAGCAGATGGGAAACTTTATTGGCAAATTTCTAACCTATGATGATACAGTAGTCTCCCTAGGATATAGAGGAAGTATACGAACAAGAGTGATACTAGACGTGCGATACCCACTAAAACGCAGGAAAAAACTAGCTCTCCGAAACAGCAAATTTGGTTATGCCTCATTCCAATACGAAAAACTGAGATTATTCTACTATCTCTGCGAAAAATTAGGGCATGGTGAAGGCTTCTGTCCGACCAGATTAACTTCAAAACAAGGAGAGATCATACCTTTATGGGATGCATCCCTTAAAGCACCTCCGAGACAAAGATCATTCCAAGTGAATCCGTGTCTGAGAGAAGAAGGAACTCCAACAAACACGAGCAGAACAGGATCAACAAGGAAAGAGAGGAGATGGACAAGAAAAATACCCTATAGACAAGAAAAGCCCTCAAATAAATCTCTAAGGCAAGCTGGTGACACAACACAAAATTGGTACATCAGAATGGGTGAACCCAATTATCAGACAATTAAGCACAACAGAAAAGGATTACCATTCGGCAAATCACGATTTTGATATAGAGATGCTGGGAACAAAAGAAGACCTACCCATAGAAAAAGAGGAGGGGCTTAAAAGACAAAGACATTCACATTCAACAGTTTCGAGTTCGAGCCAACAAGATTCCAAGATTTTTTTTTATAAAAACAAGATTCCAAGAATGAAAAGAATTTGATATCGGTAGGCCTGAAGACCCAGGCCAGCCGGAAGCAATGAAACTCCTAAGCTGGAACGTCCGGGGTTGGGGAAGACCTCTAACGGTTAACCGTCTTCGGAACATGCTGCGAGACATAAACCCCTCTGTAATTTTCTTTTTTGAAACAAAATTGCAGAGTAAAAGAATGGAAAAAGTTCAAAGATCACTGGGATTTCCAAACGGAGTAAAAGTCGATTCATAAGGGAGCAGCAGAGGTCTATGTTTAGCATGGAGGGGATCATATGACATTACCCTTCGATCATACTCAATGGCACACATTGATGAGTTAATCACAGACTTGGATGAGAAAATAAATTGGCGATGTACATGTTTTTACAGAGCACCAGAGGAAAGCAGGAGATATTCATTGGATCTATTGAGGCAACTAAACGAGGATCAAAGTCTACCCTGGCTGGTCATAGGGGACTTTAACGAGATTCTATATTCCTTTGAGAAACAAGGAGGCCTAGAACGCAATGAGCGACAGATGGAGGAATTTCGAAAAACTCTTGAAGATTGTGAATTGAATGATATAGGCTATCATGGACCATGGCACACATGGGAATATGGTCGAAGGATAGAAAATAACATAAGGGAGAGGCTAGACAGAGGAGTAGCAAACACAGTATGGTGGTCCATCTTCCCCTCCCCCCCAACATAAACTCTCACATTTAATGCATGCTTTCTCAGATCATTGTCCATTACTTATGGATACAGTGGGTGAAAAAAAGAGAAGAACGACGTTGGCAATTCAATTTTGAAGCAGCATAGCATATGGAGGAATCATGTGCTGTAGAAGTCGAACGCATATGAACATCAAGCCAAGGAACAGTTCTGGAAAAATTAAACCGAATACAAGAAGGATTAGATGTGTGGTTCAAGGCAATACAGAAGGAAAAAGGAATAACAGAGAGAACTGAAAAAGAGACTTGAAGATTTAATGGAGTTAGAGTCCACGGAGGACAATTTGGGAGAAATAACAGATGTAAAACTTCAGATAAACATTGGAGGCAGGGACAAATCTGAAGTGTATTGGGAGCAACGAGCAAGGGCGAACTAGTTAAAAAATGAAAACAATACTATTTTTTTTCATCAGTTTGCACCGCAGCGGAATAAACAGAACCGAATCAATGCATTAGAGGATGAAGCAGGCGAAAAACGAGAAGATGAGGTATCCATTCAGAACATTGCAAAAAGCTATTTTTGAGGAATTATTAAATCTAAATTAACCGAAATTGATGAAGAGATCTATTCGGGAGAAACAAAGCAAGAGTATATTAGAGGAAATTAATGAAATGCTACAAGCACCTTTCACGACTGCAGAAGTAACTGAAGCAGTAAAGTTAATAAGCCCAATTAAAGTCTCCAGTGAAGACGGGTAGGGAGCAGTATTTTAGCAGAGATTCTGGCACATTGTGGGACCGGAAGTGGCTGAATTTTGCATAGGCTTACTCAATGGTACCGAGTATATGGCAGCAGTAAACCGAACACACATTGTATTGATTCCCAAAACAAAACATCCTAGCCGTATGACTCAATTTCGGCCAATCAGTCTATGTAATGTTATTTACAAGATAGCCTCGAAGATGGTGGTAAGTCAAATGCAAGATCACCTGCACCTCTGCATTGATGAGGCCCAGAGCGCATTTGTTCCAGGCAGGTTAATTACAGATAACATCATCACAACCTACGAACTACTACACTCGTTCATGAAAAAAAGAGAAGGGGCGAAGGGTTAGTTTACCCTAAAAGTGGACATGAGCAAAGCAGATGATAGGGTCAAATGGCTATTTGTGTAGAATGATGGAGAAGCTAGGTTTTTCAAAACACTGGATTGATTTAGTCTCACGATGTGTTTCTACAGTATCTTATGCTGTGGTGATAAATGGTAAAGTGGGTGAACAGTTTATTCCCCAAAGTGGATTGAGACAAGGCGACCCACTAAGTCCATATCTTTTTCTAATGTGTAACGAAGGCCTTTCAGCTCTCCTACGACAGGCGGAAGAACGAGGTACACTAAGAGGAGTTAAAATAAATAGATATGCCCCAACTATCACTCATCTGATGTTTGCAGACGATTGTTTAATTTTAGGGGAAGCAACAACGAGAGTAGCAAGAGAATTGAAGGAAAAACTGCACATTTACGGTAGAAGCTCGGGACAGGTAATTAACTTTGATAAATCAAGGATTTTCTTTAGTTCCAACGTTTGTGATTCAAATAGAAGTGATGTGAGACGCATAATGGAAGTTGCGCACACAACAAATCCGAAAAAAATACTTGGGATTACCAGCCATAATCGGAAGAAACAAAAGACATGCGTTTGTGACAATGAAAGAAAACTTCTTTACCCGAAAAAAAATCTGGAGCATTCGGACACTATTGCAAGGAGGCAAGGAAGTTTTTATCAAGTCTGTGCTACAAGCTCAACCGTTATTTTGCAATGAACTGCTTCCTATTACCTAAATCTTTATTCATTGAGCTTGAAAAAATAATGGACGGATTTTGGTGGCAAAAATTGGAAACAAAGAGAGGCATACATTGGTATAATTGAGAGTAACTCAGTCAACTGAAAGAAGAATGAGGGATGGGATTTAGAGACTTAGCAAAATTTAATATATCCCTATTGACTAAACAGGGCCGGAGAATCCTAAATTATTCAACTACATTAGTGAGCAGGGTACTACGAGCGAAATACTACCATTCAACGGACATTATCAATGCAAGATTAGGATCCCAACCATACTACATCTGGAAACGCATCTGGAGCTCACGAGGACTATTAGAGAAGGGGATTAGATGGAAAGTAGGTAACGGCTCCAATGTTTCAATATGGAGTAACTATTGGTTACCAAGCAGCAGACTTAGTAGGGTTGAAACACACCGCAATGACGAGAGAGAGAGTATCTGAACTAATCAACCCAACCACAAATCATTGGAAAGAAAATCTAAGGTGGCGTTTGGTTCGCAGGAATCCCTTCGAATTAGGGGGAATTGGAATCCAATTCCACCACTTTCTCATGTTTGGTTCAAGTTTTCAAAGGGAATTGAAATCCCTCATGACTTCAAATTTCCATCAAACGAGGGAAATTGAAATTTGACCATACTACTCTCATCAATCTTTTAGTAATTTATTCATATATTGAATAATTTTTTATTATTATTTCGGGTCGGGTCGGATTTATAATTCATATATTCGGGTCGGGTCGGTTTTTTTAAGTGTGATATTTAGGTCGGGTCGAGTTCGAGTTTAGGGTGAAAAATACTCGACCCGACCCAAAAATATATATAATTTTACCTTATATATTTAGGAATAATTACAATAATACCTTTCTATATATAATTTTTTTCAATTAAGTTACTGTTTTTATTGAATAATTTTTTATTATTATTTTGGGTCGAATTTTTAATTCATATATTTGAGTCGGGTCAGGTGAAATTTTATTTTGGTCGGGTCAAGTTGATTTTTTTTAAGTGTTATATTCGGGTCGGGTTCGGATTTAGGGTGAAAAATACCCGACCCGACCCAAAAAATATATTATTTTATTTTATATATTTAGAAATAATTACAATAATACCTCTCTATATATAATTTATTTTTCAATTAAGTCACTGTTTTATTGAATAAAAATATTTTTTTTATTATTTCGGGTCAGGTCGGGTTTCTAATTTATATATTCGGGTCAGGTCGGGTGAAACTATATTTTGATCTGATCGGGTCTCGGATGGAGGTTCCCTTGTTCTCGGGTCGAGTAAACCAAAAACCCGACCCAACCCGACCCATGACCATCCCTAATTAGGATGGTTTTAACTTATGATGTTATTAACATAATTTTTATAATTTATTGAAATGAATAATCAATCAATAAAATTAAAATTTAATATTTTTTTAAATTTTTATAATATATTACTACATGTAATTTATATGTAATTTATAAAACAAACTAAAATTAAGCAAAAAAAACAAGAAGGACAATCATGTCATTTTACATTACTGAAATCAAATTCATCTGACATGTCTGCGAACCAAACAGAATATGGAATTGAATTCCAATTCCTGATAGATTCCAATTCCTTCATAGATTCTAATTCCCTCATAAACATTCCAGCGAACCAAACACCACCTAATTGATAGAATTTTCATGTACGAAGATGCAGAGGAGATAAAAGCTATTCCAATATCAACGTTTAGTCACGAGGATGTACAAGTATGGTGTGGGGAACATATTGGAAACTACACCGTGAGAAGTGGCTATCGTAGGCTGGTGGGGGATAAAGAAGAGCTGAATTCAAAAGAAATAATATTCAAGAAGCTATGGTCATGCGAATGTCAGAGGAAAATCAAGATAAATGCATGGAAACACATCAAAAACTATGTACCAACCAATCAGATATTATTCAACAGGCATATCGCAAATAACCCATACTGCCCGCTCTGCCCAGACAAGATAGAATCAAGTATACACGTTCTCAAAGAGTGCCAGCTAGCTCGAGCAGTTTGGCAGAGGCTACATTACCTTTGGCCACCGCAAAGCACCCAATGGAGCTTCAAGGAATGGCTAAGCTGGATATTCGATAACACCTCAAAAACCAAACAAACAGAGGTGTTAGTTTGCATCTGGACACTATAGTTCGCTAGAAACATAAGGACACATGAAGGAAAAATTACAAGATGTGAAGAGACGGTTACCTTGATACGGAGCAAATGCCAGGAATACGAGGTTGCATACCATAGAAGCCAAATGGTTGCCCCCTCCTCCGGACATGGTGAAGATAAATATTGATGCCTGTTTCAAAAATGCAGAAAAAAGGAGTTGGTCAGGCGTGGTTATCAGGAATAACTTGGGTCTTGAAATGGGCGCATGCAGACGGTTTACCTCCAGAATCAATTCGGCCTTCACAGCCGAGGCTATAGCGGTGGTTCATGCTTTACAACTAGCGACTAAATTGGGATTCAGGAGAATAATAGTTGAAGGAGATTCTCGAATAGTAATGAAGAAGCTATCATCCCCAAACCCAGACAACTCTGAAATAAGCGCACTGATATGGGAATCACAATACAGAGCCAAAGCGTTTCATCACTGTGAATTTCAGCACACCCTTCGCGAAGGAAACAAAGTTGCTCATCTCGTGGCAACAGACCCAGACAAAGGAGAAGCTGATTGCTATTGGGTAGAATAACTCCCTGAACGTGCAGCAAGACAGGCGGCTGAGGACAGAAGTTGGCTAGACCCACCATAAATGAACAGATCGACAGTAACGAGTAAAGGATCTATGGAAGTTTCCTCATCTTCATACAACAAACAAGGTCAACTGAAACATCTCAAGGAAAAAAGGAGAACGGCCGGTTTAAGAGTTTAGGTTTTGCTTTAGGTAAAGTTTTAGGAAAGTGATTTCATTTTACAAAAGACGATTCATTTATTTTTAATTTTAATAAATAAATCCGGCGGTTTTCAATAAAAAAATGTTTAATAGCTTAATTCAACTATTATATTTTAGTTTTGAATGTAACCATGTGAAAAATAAAAATTATTTAAAATATTAAAATTTTGAATCAATTTGTACAAGATTTGTACATCATAATACATATGAATCATGAATTTATTTTAAGATGTATGAAATTATAAAATTTTTGGATGTGAAATTAGATTATTAATAAAAAATACAAAAAAATCTAAAATATAAAAGAATTTAAAGATTCTAAAGGATACGCAATCGAACACCCTTCAATCATACATGTACATATTGATATTGATCGAAATAAACTAAAAACTACTTGATATCGGTTTGAAATTGACGCAACTAATATTAATACGACATTGAGTATATTGATTCTTATTCATACATAAGAAGGTCTTTGAATCATATTAATCATAATTATTAATTAAATATTTTCTCATACATACCGGTGAGAAAAATATTTTACAAACAGGATTATGATATTGATATATGTCTTACTTATTTAGGGTTTAAATATTGGAAGTTTAGGCATATAATTTAGATTTAAGATTTATAGATTAAAGTTTAGAATTTAAGATTAAGACACATAATAATATTTGAACTCGTTTGTAAAATACTTTTTATTTTATCAACAAATTCTTAAAGCACTTGTTTTTAACACGTAGACATTAACAATATTTTGAAAGGATTGCAGGACCTAAATTTTTAAGAATTGTTTTCCGATAATAGTATTCATTATTATATTTCGGAGAAAAATAAATGTAAATATTATTTTTTAATAGTTTGAGGGGATTATAAGGTAATATTTGTTTATATATTTTTTTTTGGTAACAAGTGAAAACTTCTGAACAGTGAATTAAACGATTGTAACTGCGGTCATGTCCCTAGTGAGGAGATGCTGCACATCACTTGGAGCCTGCGATAACAAGATAAGACCATATTGCTAGTACGTCATAGCCGAGCCACCGGATCTGCTACACTGTTCGCTTCTCTGTTTACATAGTATATCTTAACCTTCCATTGGAGACTGAGGATTTTGCGGATCCTACGGATGATTGAAGCTTCCTGACATTGGGCCGGAGAATTGAGAAGCTTCACAACCTCGCTACTGTCCACCTTTACGTCCACATGCCTAGCCTCTCGCTTCCAAGCAAAAGATAAACCACCTAGCACAGCCCAGAGTTCGGCATGCAGCACCGAACATTGTCCAATGTTCTTATGGAAGCCGGTCAACCACACTCCGTTTTAATCACGCAACACTCCACTTGTGGCCGCCCTCGTAACCAAGTTCACAGCTGCATCAGTATTTAGTTTAAGGACATTAATGCTAGGGGGTTTACATTTATGGTTTATTTTGGTTATTAATAACGCACCTGTAAATATAAATGTTTAAATACGCAACTTTTAAGAAGATCAATACTTCTTTTAACTAGTGAAGTTGCTTGATAAGTTCATATAAGAAGTATTTTTTTAATACAAATAGAAAACGCATAATCATGGATGAATGGTGATGTAATTGCCACACCAGATTTATGGACAGTAACATGATATAAATGATTACAAAAGTGATTAATTAAATGATTAAAAGTAGTTAATGATATAAACGAGTTTACATTAGCCGGCAACCCTGCACCTATGTTTGAAATAACCCTGCACCTATGTTTGAAATAAGGGGAAACTTCGTGTTTAGTATATAAATTATTCGTTTTAGTATGTTTCAATACCTAAACTTTCATTTTTTTCAAAACCATACTTAACGTTTAGTTTTTGTTTCATTTTAGTACCCTCACCGTTAAAAACTTAACTCGTTTAGTACATAAACTATCAGTTTTGGTCTGCTTTAGTACCTAAACTTTCAATTTTTAAAACGTAACGTTAAGTTTTTAACGAAGGTGCCAAAATAAAACAAAAAACTAAATGTTAGATATAGTTTTGAAAAAATTGAAAGTTTAGGTACTAAACGGATCAAAACTGATAGTGTAAGTACTAAATGTACAATTTACCCTAGAAAAAAATTGAATTAAATTAAAATAAAACTAATATTTAATGGTAGGGGGTGGCAAACCACGTGCGAAAGATGACGCATGCTTGCTTGATGGCCTTAATAGATTTCTTTTCAAGCTTGATTTCTATGTTATTCAGTTCTTTTTTCTTCACTCAACTCTTTTACAATGATGAAGATGAAGAGTTGTACATGTCCGACTTGTTGTGAGTACTATATATGGGTGCGGAAATATGTGCAAGTATACACAATCAAACAAGTAATACAATGATAAGTGAGTATCGTCTCCACAGGGATTGTAGGAAATCGATAAGTTAAATCAAAACATTTTACTCTGTCACCTAAGTAAAGTTAGTGATGATATATACAAATGAGAATGTTGCAGCAAAATGAAATGGATGTTGTGGAAATGGAATGATGGTAATATGGTAGCAAATGGATATGTCGTGGCAAATTGGATGGAAATGTCTTGGCAAATTAAATTGTATTGAGTGTAAACAAATGGAAATGTCAAGGCAAAATAAAATGTAAATATAGGATTTGATTACTAGGACTTTAACTTTCCTCACACAACAAGCTACTATGGGAATGAGTGATAGGAGTCACTTAGGAAAAATCTAAGTCTATTTCTCAGAATAGTCTTACTTCTATATCTTACCTACCCTACAGAGTCTACTAAGGGTGCCCTATGCTATCTCTAGTTAAGGGACTCGACAGATTGAAGATGCCTTGGAAAAACTGATTGGCGTTAGCCCCTGCAATGATCCTATTAGTCTAGATAACAGGATATGTCTCGGCAATACCTTTTTACGACATCATTAACATCTAACCTATCGTTCATGCACAACTCCTTTTAGTTGAATGAAATCCTAGCTTTATCTCTAAGGTGGATTAGGCCTAATTACTATCTTGAACCCCTTACTTATGTGGTTCATCCCTAGTTTCCCTCGAACACTAAGGATGTGCTACCTTGACACTCTCTCGAACACTAACTAATATCCTAAGGAATGGCTACTCTCATAGCTCCTACAACCTTAAGGCACTAAGATCCATAAACAAAACAGATAATAACATAGAAAAACAACCATTCATTAAAGCAAATCTTAAATATCAATAATGACCTCCCACCAAATAGGATTAGTTCATGGTGGGGTTCGAAATAAGCAAGCAAAAAGCAAGTTAATCCGTTCCTTACAACCCAAATGATAAATAATGAAAGCAAAGAGCAAAGGGAAGGAGGTAAAGCCTTCGACGTGCACTGTCGGAGCTTCTCTTGACTACCACATACTGTCCTAGTGAACTAGCTCTTCTCGGACGCCTAGAAAGCTACTCCCTCTAGCTTGTCAATAGAGGAATTCCACGGCAAATTGGATTGGTGGAGAACTTTCTCTCCAAATGTTTGGCTCTTGGCAGCGTGTGTAAAGTCGTTTTTCATTGTGGTTTCATCTCCTATTTATAGGGGAAGAATGAATTTAAGGTTTTATGTTAAAATTACCCTAGTACCCTGATAACTCCTTAAAAAAGTCATATTTATGACCTTTTCACTAAGTTATTGAATGTCTAAGAGCCCATTTAGGACCATATAGATGCATTTAAGAGCATATAATTGCATGTGCAGAATTTGAGAGAAAGGAAAAGCAAAAGGTAAATGCCGTGACATAAGGAGACTACTGAGTAGAATGAAAATGCCGAGTTGAATTGGCATTTCGAGAGCAAACAAAATGAAAGAAGATATTTGTGAAGCCAGCTGTCCCTACTTTCATGTGACCTCTGACCGTGAGCGAGAAATCCACCTCGAGGATCTGCCTGGAGGGGATCAGCGCTGCTACAGTCGATCTTGCTAAACCATGCCACCCTGCTGCTGATCCTGTCTATCCTTGAGCTTCTGCGACGAGATCATGTCTAGTACTCAGCCAGCCACCCAGGCTGGATCAATGGCAGCTGCCCAACTGGACCACTGCCAGATCTACCCGATCCTCATGTGAATTAAGTATTGTTTAGGGTATTCTAGAAATTTCAACACCAAGTCCTAGGGTAAATCTTCCCCTATAAATAGAGGATGAAGCCACAATGGTAGAAATTTTGATTCCACGCCATTTGGAGCTTAAAAGTCTTAGGGAAAAGGTCTATCCTTTCTCTATCAATCCTATTTTATGTGGCATTTATCAATTGACAAGCCAGAGGGAGTGGCGTTCTAGGCGTCCGAGAGGAGCTAGTTCGCTGGGGGCAGTTTGTGGTGGATGAGGGAAGCTCCGACATTGCACATCGAAGGCTTTTCCTCATTCCCTTTTCTCTTTGCTTTCATATTTTATCATTTGGGTTATAAGGAACATATTAACTTGTTCATTTTGGATATTTATGTTTTACTTTAATGAATGGTTGTTTTTCTATGCTATAATCTGTTTTGTTTATGAAGCTTAGTGCCTTACGGTTGTAGGAGCTATAGAGTAGCCACTCCTTAGGAGATTATTTAGGGTTTGAGAGAATATCTAGGTAGCACATCCTTAGTGTTCGAGAGAAACTAAGGAGGAACCACATAGGCAAGGGTTTTTAGATAGTAACTAGGCCTAATCCACCTTAGAGATAAGGCTAGGATTTCATTCGACTAAAAGGAGTTGTGCATGAATGATAGGTTAGATGTTAATGTTGTCGCAAAAAGGTATTGCCGAGACATATCTTGTTATCTGGACCATTAGGATCACTGTAGGGGCTGAAGCCAACTGGTTTTGCCAAGGCATATTCAATCTATCGAGTCCCTTACTAGAGATAGCATAAGACACCCTAGTAGTCTCTGTCGGGCAGGTAAGGCATAGAAGTAAGACCATTCAGAAAAGTAGACTTAGGTTTTCCTTAGTGACTCCTATCACTCATTCCCATAGTAGCTTGTCATGTGAGGAAGACAAAGTCCTAGAATTAAATCCAACCTTTACATTTTATTTTTCTGTTGCATCTCCATTTGTTTGCATTCAACACAATTAAATTTACCAAGACATTTCCATCCACTTTGCCACGACATATCCATTTGCTACCATACTACCACCATTCTATTTCCAAAATATCCATCTCATTTTGCCACAACATTCTGATTTGTACATACCATCACTAACTTTACTTAGGTGACAGAGTAAAGTGCTTTGACCGAACCTATTAAATTTCCTCCAATCACTGAGGAGACGATACTTATCACTGTATTACTTATTCGATTGTGTATACTTGCACATATTTCTGTTCCCATATATAGTACTCACACAGCACAGACAAGTTTTTGGCATCGTTACTGGGGTTTGGCAACTGGAAGTTAATTTGTTTTGTCATAGCATTTTTATTTCACTTGTTTATTTTTATTTTATATGTAGTTTTACTTTTTATTTTCCTTATATTTTTTAGGTTTTTCTTGGTGTATGACCAGAGGACACTCTGACGGGCCATTAGAACCGGTTGAACCTGAGATCGAGAGGCTTTTTAGGAGAAGAAGACGTACTCAACGTGCAGATATGTATCAAATCGGAAATCAAGGCATTGATCATGAGGAAGATCAGGATGCCGAGGCAATTCCAAATGCTGGGAATGCAGCCATACCTCGTGCCATTCGTGATCACTTAAACCCTATATTGGATGACTTAAATCCTGGAATAGTGGTACTAGAGATTCAGACAACCCACTTTGAGCAAACTTGTCATGTTCAATATGTTAAATTCTATAGGGCAATTTGGGGGCATGCCAAATGAAGATGCCAGACAACATATTCGTAACTTATTGGAAGTGTGCGATTCTTTTCGTCAACAAGGAGTGCACGAAGATGTCCTGAAGTTAAAGCTATTTCCATATTCTCTGCGAGACCGAGAAAGGGCTTGGTTGAGTGGTGTTCCAGCGGGTTCAATGGAGTCGTGGACTAATCTGTGCAAAATTTCTTTGTTGCGGTATAATCCTCTGAACATGAACACCCAACTGAGGAACGACATTGCTTCTTTTCATCAAGCTGATGACAAGTCGATGTATGAATGCTGGGATCGATACAAAGGATTGCTTTATAAATGTTCGAATCATGGTTTCCAAGATTGGACGCAAGTGGTGATGTTCTATAATAGAGTAAATGCACCCACGAGGATAATGCTAGATGCATTGGAAAATGGGACATTACTTGACAAATCACCAGCAGAGGCATTTGACATTCTGGATAGGATTGCAACCAACGATTATCAATTTCCATCAACAAGGCTTGGACTTGGGCGTAAATCACATGAAGCTTTCGAGCTAGATTCTAAGGATGTCTACCCAACTTGCTGCTATCACCAATATATTGAAGAATTTGCAAAGGCCAAGCGAGGTGAGAGAAGTAAAGGCAGGAAATTCAACATGTTTATTATGCCACAACAATCATAAGTGACTGCCCAACCAATCAAAAATCCATCAACTACGTGGGCAACTATAATCGAGGCAACAATAACCCCTATTCTAACAAATATAATCTTAGATGGCGTCAACATCCAAACTTTTCATGGGGAAATCAAGGAACCAACAGTGTTAATCAACCAGTTCGACAGAAGAATTTCAATGACTCCCAAGGTTTTCAAACGAATATGCCATGGCATAATTCTCATAAGGGAGGGCCATCTTAATCTAACACCGGTTCTTTGGAGGCCACAATGCAAGAGTTCATAGCAACAACGAAGAAAATACTGTAAGACCATGCAACCTCCATCCAAAATCAAGGAGCCCTGCTTCAGAGCCACAGTTCGTCGCTGAGGGCATTGGAGAGTCATGTTGGTCAAATTACCGCGACATTACAAGAATGAAGACCAGGACATCTGCTGAGTGACACTGAATTCACAAAACCTCATGGAAAGGAACAATGCAGTGTGCTAACTCTCCGGAGTGGTACACAAATTAATGTTGAAGACAAGTTTAAGGGAAGAACAAAGGATGATTTACCCCATGAGACCGTGCAAGCTGATCAAGAAGTACCGGAAGAATTACTAGTGGAAGAGGGTACGGATGAGGGTTTATCAAGTAAAGCAACTGAGGGGGAAAACAAAAATTCCAAGGCAAATTCTGTTCCCACCCCATCAGTATAGGAAGTCAGACCCCCACCTCATTTTCCACAAAGACTGAAGAAACATAACGAGGATATTCAATTCAAGAAATTTGTTGACATTCTGAGTCAACTTCAAATCAATCTTCCTTTTCTGGAGGCTATGGAACAAATGCCTACCTATGCTAAATTCCTCAAGGAGATTGTTACGAAGAAAAGAAAGACTAAGTAGTACAAGACAATTGCCACGATAAAAAAATTTTGTTCTTCTTAAAATAAGCTACCACCGAAGAGACATGATCCGGGTAGTTTCATTATTCCATGTTCGATAGGAGACAAATTTGTTGGGAAGGAACTATATGACCTTGGCTCAAGCGTGAACTTGATACCTAAGTCAATTTTCGTGAAGCTTAGGATAGGAAATGCGAGATCTACCTCTTTCATCTTGCAATTAGCCGATCGTTCACATGTTCGTCCCGAAGGGCGAATCAAAGATGTCATTGTGCGGGTTGACAAGTTCATTTTTCCAGTTAACTTTCTGATTCTGGACTGTGAGGTCGATTCCACATCACCCATAATTCTAGGGATTGTGAGAAGGGCGAGCTGACCATGAGAGTGGTCAACCAATATGTCACTGTGAATGTCTTTCTATCTCTCAAATACATGGATAATCCTGAAGAATGCTAGAGCATTTTCGGAGTGGATATTGTAATCGCAAGAAAAACATATCAATTTTACCATGACAATTTCATTTAGCTGGATACTGATGAGAGGCTACTAGAAGACTTAAAGGTCGAAGAGCCTAATGATTTTTTGTCTGAGGAGCAGCAGGCTAGCTTCCTTAAAGCTAGCCCAGGTACGCGTTTTGAACCCCTCAATTTTGATGAGTCTGTTCCTCTTAAGTCCTCATTACAACATGCTCCTACCCTAGAGCTGAAGAATTTGCCACAACATCTTAAATATGCTTATCTAGGTAGTAATGAAAATTTACCGGTGATTATTTCCTCTACCCTTACTCCTAACTAAGAATGTAGTTTGCTAAGTGTTTTGTCACAGTATAAGAGAGCGTTGGGATGGACGATAACAAATCTTAAAGGAATAAGTCCAACAATTTGCATGCACAAAATCCTGCTGGAAGAATGCCATGGCAAATTCATAGAGCCACAGGGAAGATTAAACCCAATCATAAAGCAAGTTGTGATGAAAGAGATTATCAAATGGCTTGATGCTGTAGTGATATACCCTATTTATGATAGTTCTTGGGTGAGTCCCATCCAATGTGTGCCAAAGAAGGGAGGCACGACCGTGGTGACAAGTGAAGACAACGAGTTGCTACCAACACGTATTGTCACCAGTGGCGTATCTGCATGGACTACCGCAAACTCAACAAGGCCACCAAGAAGGATCACTTCCCTTTGTTGTTCATCGATCAAATGCTAGATCGACTAGCTGATAAGGCATTTTATTATTTTTGGGATGGATACTCAGGGTATAATCAGATTGCCATCGCACCAGAGGACCAAGAGAAGACAACATTCACATGTCTCTATGGCACTTATGCTTTTCGAAGAATGCCGTTTGGACTCTGTAATGCCCCGACAACTTTTCAACGTTGCATGCAAGCCATATTTTCAGACATGGTTGAGGATTTTCTAGAAATATTTATGGATGATTCCTTTTTTTCTGGAGATGACTTTTAAAAATGACTCGGTAATTTGGTAAATGTACTCAAGCGATGTGAGGAGGCCAATCTCATGCTGAACTGGGAAAAATGTCACTTCATGGTAATCGAAGGCATTGTTCTAGGCCATACAATTTCTACAAAGGGCATTGAGGTGGACAAAGCCAAGATCGAGGTGATCAAGAAGCTACCCCCACCAACTTCTGTCAAGGGTATTTAGAGTTTCCTTGGACATGCTAGGTTTTATAGAGGATTCATCAAGGACTTCTCCACTATATCCAAGCCCTTATGCACCTTGCTACAACAGAACTAATCATTCGTGTTCGATCAGAAATGCCATTACATATTCAATGAGCTGAAGCAAAGGCTTATCTTTGCACCGATCGTGTTTCCCCTAAATTGGATGTCACCATTCGAGTTAATGTGTGATGCAAGTGATTTACCGTGGGAGATGTGCTTGGGCAATGTAGAGGTAAACGTTTCCATGTTATATATTATGCTAGCTGTACCTTGAGTGAGGCTCAATTGAACTACACTACATCTGAGAAAGAATTACTTGCGGTGGTATTTGCATTTGACAAGTTTAGGCCATACTTGATAGGCACCAAAGTTATAGATCACACTGATCACTCAGCTATAAAATACTTAGTGAACAAGAAAGATGCCAAGCATAGACTTATTAGGTGGATACTACTACTACAGGAATTCGACGTAGAGGTGATAGATAGGAAAGGTACTGAGAATCAGGTTGCAGATAATTTATCTAAGCTAGAAAACATTTCAGAATGCCATGACATTTTTGATATTAAAGAAGAATTCCCTGATGAGAAAATTTTATATGCCACGGCAATCCCGTGGTACACTGACCTTGTTAATTTTCTTGTTAGTGGTATTTTTCCTTACGAATTGAACAGCCAGGGCAAGAAGAAGTTCTATCATAATGCCAAGTTCTTTTTTTGTGATGAGCCGTACTTGTTTAAACAATGTGTCTATCAAATGATTTGACGATGTATCCCCGAAGACGAGCAACGAGACATTCTACACCATTGCCACACAATACCCTATGGAGGGCATTTTGGAGGTGCGAGGACTGCTGTAAAGGTCCTCCAATCAGGCTTCTATTGGCCATCACTGTTTAAGGATGCTGATAAGTTTTGCAAAGCATGAGATAGATGCCAGTGCACTGGGAACATTTCCAGACGACACGAAATGCCATTGCAAAATATTTTTTAGATAGAGCTCTTTGACGCTTGGGGCATTGATTTCATGGGACCGTTCCCATATTCTTTTGGAGACCTGCATATTTTACTTGCAGTGGAATACATATCTAAGTGGGTTGAAGCAATTTCCACACCGAGGAACGACTCTAAGACGATGCTTAAATTCCTTCACAAGAACATCTTCACTCGATTTGGAGTACCAAGAGCCATCATCAGTGATGAGGGCATCACTTTGATAACAAGCTAATTGCCAAGGCATTACAAAAATATGAAGTGCGACATAAAATTGCCATGTCATATCATCCACAAACAAATGGGCAAGCTGAAGTGTCCAATCGAGAAATCAAGCAAATCCTAGAGAAGGTGGTGAACCCTAGAAAGAAAGACTGGTCCTCAAAACTGGACGAAGCACTCTGGGCTTATCGGACAACATTCAAAACACCTCTGGGAATTTCACCTTTCAAGATGGTATATGAAAAAGCCTATCACCTCCCCGTGGAGTTAGAACATAAGGCATACTGGGCGATCAAGAAACTGAACTTTGACGCACAACTAGTTGGGGAGAAAAGGTTGCTCTATCTGAATGAAATGGAAGAGTTTCAAGCACAAGCATATGAAAATGCCAAGCTCTACAAAGAAAAAACCAAGAAGTCATATAACAGAATGCTTTTGCCACAACATTTTCATATTGGCCAGCAAGTGCTCTTGTTTAACTCGAGGCTTAAGCTCTTCTCTGGGTAACTGAAGTCACGATGGTCGGGACCATTTGAAGTCCACCATGTTTACCCTCATGGCGCTGTGGATATCAAGAACATGGACGATGGGTCCATCTTTAAAGTCAATGGCCAGCGTCTAAAGGCTTATCAAGGAGTCCCACCTATGTGTGACAAATATACACTCCTCTTCGACGATGTCGATACTAGCCAAACATCTTGAAGATGCCGTGACATTTTAGATTTACTCATATGCATAAATAATATTTTATTTCACTTTCTTTTTATTATATTTTCTTTTAAGTAATTATTTTTATTTTTCTTTGCAAGTTCCATCCCACACAACCAGCATGTGATAACATACGGTGGAAGCTAAATGAGAAATGGGCGGCAACAAGGAAAGAAAAAAGGAGGGAAATTTTTTTCACTTTTTCACTTTTTACTTTTACTTTAGGGTTAATATTTTTTTCACTTTTCCTTTTGTCTTTTTCCCGCCCATACCTCACCAACTCATTAAATATCCCCCCAAATTTTTATTTTATTCTTATCTACAATTTTTCACTTCACCTTTTTCACTTTACCTTTTCTCATCTTCTTCTTCCCTCCTTTGCATCGAACCTCCATAGCCAAGAAAAGTTTCAAGCTTTCTCATTCTTTCCTTGTCTTGTTCATTAATCATGGTATGATCCCATCCATCTAGCTCGGATACAGCATCTCCACCCCGCTTCGTGGATGAAGCCACACAAGAACGGTTCCAAAAAGCTTAAAAACCGTCGGGTGTTCTTCAAGTTGGGATTTGTCTTATCCGATGAGGAAGATGCCGACCTAGGCAGTGATGTGCTCGACGTTGTCAACAAGCACAAGTGGCAAAAATTTGCCAAGCGCCCTGAGAACATAAACACATCGTTGGTTAAGGAATTCTACGCCAACATCACTGAGCCGAATCAACATGCCGTGGTGGTTCGTGGCATTTCCATTCGCTTTACTTCCATTGCTATTAATCGCTATTATAAATTGCAGGATGTTATCGACTACCACACCAATTTCGCGTACGAGGCAAACAATGAAACATACCATGGAATTTTGGAAGACCTTTGTCTTCCCGATACTCAGTGGAATGGCCAACAAATGAGCCAAAGTACGGTGGACCGAGAGAGGTTGCAACCGAAAGTCAAATTGTGGAATCACTTCATAAAGCACAAGCTTCTCCCCACTTCCCACAACACCACCATTTTCTGTCAACGAATGCTTCTGTTACATTCAATTATATTCGGGAGTCCCATTGACATAGGTAAAATCATTGTGGAACAAGTTCATACATGCCTAAAGCGACCTACCAGTGCCATGGTATTTCCAAATCTCATTACGACTCTCTGCCATAAGAAGAAGGTGCCCGAGGAGCAATTTGATGAAATATTACCTGATGTGGTTGGTATTACAAAGGCCAAGATCCCTATATGGCTAAGATTGAAGGAAACCAAGGGAAAGGAGAAAGAGGAGACCACGTTTCACACTGCTACAACTCCAGATGCCAGGGAAAAACTATATGCCCTAGAAGAGATTACAAAGCGCACTCAGGAGCAAGTCCAACAGCTGTCCGACAAAATGATGACCTACTTTGCCTATGCTAAGCGCCGAGACAAGTTTCTTACCAATGCTTTCTTAGAGATTCTCCCGCATACAAATTTCAACATCCCAGTTTTCCCTGATATGCTCGTCCAACCAACTGAAGATGTCGAAGCATCTGGAGACGTTCCCCATCCTACCACTGACGATGCTCACCAGCCCACCAGTGAAAAGGTTCACTAGCCAGCTAATGTGGACGTACCAGCTGATCCTGATCCATTCCATACTGTGTCACTAGCTGAACATCGAGAAGCTAACCTCCAACTCGCACATGTTGCAGAACCCCACAATTTGTTGAGCCACTAGCGGAAGAACACCCTAACATACCACAACCTACAGAGCCAATAGAGGAGGAACAATCTGAGATGCCATGAGAAATTCCTTTATGAAGGAGTAGATGCCGACAGAAGAAGGTGTCTAAGCGCAAAGAGCCCCAGCTATCAACAGTCCCAGAAGGCCAGTACTCCCCTTGCTGCGCCATCATCCGACTCTGAACACTCCAGTCCCGCGCAACTGTGCAAGCGCACCCGTAGCACGACCACCGCACCACCACCAGTATGAAGTCGAGGTACCTTGCATTGTATTTCATTTCATAGCTTGTAGTTTAATTTTCCTTAGTTTTTAGTAAGCATTGAGGATAATGCTTCTCTCAAGTTTAGGGGAGGTAGGGTTCTCAAATCATTGCATGATAATAGTAGTAGAATAAATATGCAATGACATTAGTAAGTGTTTGAATAGTTTTATGGAATTAATTAAGGATGCCCGATGATGAAGAATTTTTGATGGCTAGGATAGAATGTACATGACTGGTTGAGGATGATACAACCAACTATAGGACTTGCTTCTTTGAAACCCTTGAATACATGATTGTATATTTTCCATGCTTGAGAAACATAAAATTTTTTTATATGAGAATTCTTAAATTTCATGGCATAAAACTTTGAATGATAAAACCCCAGATAATATATTTTTTGAAGTTGTGAATAAATGCTTCAACATATCTGTAAAGGGACACTTTGCTATGCCATCACATTTCCTGGAAACTGCATATAAATGAATAGCAGCTATGGCATATGAGTGAATGAAAGATTTCATGAGATGACTCTATCTGACTAGCTCGGGGGTGGAAGGTATGCTCCCTTCCACCTAGAGTGTGGTATGGTAGGTGTGATAAGCTGACTCCCCTCGTAGAAGAATTAATGAAACAAAAGAAAACAAGGTGGGAGTAAAAATTTGTAAATGTCGTGGCAAATTAAGAAAGTTTGCTTAGAATTTTTTTAGGTTTGTTAAGCATGGACTAGATACAAACACGCACACACCTACACAAAAAATCTTGCTTGAGGGGACAATACTTGATTTCTCAAACTAGTCTAGCATGTTGAAGCCAAATGCTGAGGGCTGAAATTTTATCCCATATAACTATTCTGCTTCTGAACTTGCCATTGTATTTTTTTTTTATTTTTCTTAATACTATCCATTACTTGAGGACAAGCAATAGCTTAAGTTTGGGAGTATGATAACTCCATAAAAAGGTCATATTTAGGATCTTTTCACTTAAGTTATTGAATGTCTAAGAGCCCATTTAAGACCATATAGATGCATTTAGGAGCATATAGTTGTATGTGGTGTAATTCTGCTTGATGGGCATTTTATTTTGTAATCAGTGCTGCATTATGGGGAATGTGTTTATTTGATGAAGTGCAGGATTTGAGAGAAAGGAAAAGTAAAAGGGAAATGCCGTGACATAAGGAGACTGTTGAGCAGAATAAAAATGCCGAGTTGAATTGGCATTTCGAGAGTGAACAAAATGAAAGAAGATATTTTTGAAGCCAGCTGTCCCTACTTTCACGTGACCTCTGACCGTGAGCGAGAAATCTGACTCGAGGATCCGCATGGAGGGGATCAACGCAGCTATATCCGTTTCTGCTGAACCATACCGCCCTGTTACTGATACTGTTTGTCCTTGAGCTTCTACAGCGGGATTATGTCTAGTACTTAGCCAGCCACCCAAGCTGGATCAATGCCAGCTGATCAGCTGGACCACTACTAGATCTGCCCGATCCTCACGTGAATTAAGCATGGTTTGGGGTATCCTAGGAATTTCAACACCAAGTCCTAGGGTTAATCTTCCCCTATAAATAGAGGATGAAGCCACAATGGTAGAGATTTTGGTTCCACGCCATTTTGAGTTTAAAAGTCAGAGGGAAAAGGTCTCTCATTTCTCCGTCAATCCTATTTGCCGTGACATTTCTCCATTGACAAGCTAGAGGGAGTGGTGTTCTAGGCGTCCAAGAGGAGCTAATTCGCTGGGGGAGTTCATGGTGGCCGAGGGAAGTTCTGGCAGTACACGTTGAAGGCTTTTCCTCCTTCCCTTTGCTCTTTGCTTTCATATTTTATCATTTGGGTTGTAAGGAATAGATTAACTTGCTTTGTGCTTCTTTATTTCGATCCCTACCATGAACTAATCCAATTTGGTTGGAGTTCATTTTGGATATTTATGTTTTACTTTAATGAATGGTTGTTTTTCTATGCTATAATCTGTTTTGTTTATGAAGATTAGTGCCTTAAGGTTGTAGGAGCTATGAGAGTAGCAATTCCTTAGGAGATTACTTAGGGTTCGAGAGCATATCTAGGTAGTACATCCTTACTGTTCGAGAGAAACTAAGGAGGAACCACATAGGCAAGGGGTTCTAGATAGTAACTAGGCCTAATCCACCTTAGAGATAAGGCTAGGATTTCATTCGACTAAAAGAAGTTATGCATGAATGATAGGTTAGATGTTAATGCTGCCGCAAAAAGGTATTACCGAGACATATCCTATTATCTGGACCAATAGGATCACTGCAGGGGATGACGCCAACCAATTTTGCCAAGACATCTTCAATCTGTCGAGTCCGTTACTAGAGATAGCATAGGGCACCCTAGTAGACTCTGTCGGGAAGGTAAGGCATAGAAGTAAGACCATTCGGAAAAGTAGACTTAGGTTTTCCTTAGTAACTCATATCACTCATTCCCATAGTAGCTTGTCGTGTAAGAAAGACAAAGACCTAGAATCAAATCCAATCTTTACATTTTATTTTGTCGTTGCATCTCTATTTGTTTGCATTCAACATAATTAAATTTTCCAAGACATTTCCATCCACTTTGCCACGACATATCCATTTGCTACCATACTACCACCATTCCATTTCCAAAATATCCATCTCATTTTGCCACAACATTATCATTTGTACATACCATCACTAACTTTTCTTAGGTGACAGAGTAAAGTGCTTTGCCTGAACCTATTAAATTTTCTCCAGTCCCTGAGGAGATGATACTCACTTATCACTGTATTACTTGTTCGATTATGTATACTCGCACCCATATATAGTACTCACACAGCGTGAACATAACCTAAAGTTCATTCATTTTATGTGAGAGATGGTGCAGAGATGGTAATGGGCCCCTCCTATATGGCTGATTGTAGAAATAAAATATAGTCAATGATAGCTAGCTCTTACTAAAAATATCTTATTTTATCTTTTCTACCCAGAAATGCCTTCTGAGTTATCGCGACAATCACATTTTGTTCAATAATCTCATCAAGTCATGGTAATATCCTTTTGCTTATTCTTGCTCCTAAATCATGCACATCATCAAACAAAACACCTTCCACATAATGCAACACAATTTACAAAATAAAATGTCGCAACAAACATATTTCCACCACATGCAACTATATGCTCCTAAATACATATATATAATCCTATATGAGCTCTTAGACAATCAATAACTTAATTGAAAAGACCCGAAATATGGTCTTTTTATAGAGTTATCACACCCCCAAACTTAAGCTATTGCTTACCCTCAAACAATGGATAATATTAAGCAAAATAAAAATACGATGGCAAGTTCAGACGCAAAATAGTTATATGGGATAGAATTTCAGCCCTTAGAACATTTGGCTTCAACATGCTAGACTAGTTTGAGAAATCAAGTACTGTCTCCTAGAGCAAGATCCTTTGTGTGAGTGTGTGCATGTGATTGTATCAAGTTCATGCTTAACGAACCTAAAAAATTTCTAAGCAAGCTCTTTTGTTTTGCCACGACATTTACAAGTTCACTCCCACATTGTTTTCTTCTTTTTTTACATTGCTATGAGGGGAGTCAACCCATCACACTTACCATCCCACACTCTAGGAGAAAGAGAGCATACCTTCCACCCCCGAGCTAGTCAGGTAGGGTCATCCCATGAATACTTTCATTCACTCACATGTTGTGGTTGCCATTTATTTAAATGTATTTCTAGGCAATGTCATGGCATAGCGGAGTGTCCCTCTACAGATATGCCGAAGTATTTTTTAAAATTTCAATTTTTCATTTATTTTTTTGTGGGGTTTTCATCATTTATGCCAAGACATGCAAGAGTTCTCTTAAACATATAACCGTGTATTCAATGGTTTCAAAGAAGCAAGTCCTAGAGTTGGTTCTATCAACATCCTTAATTTATTCCAGAAAACTATTCGAACACTTACTAATGCATATTCATTCTACTAATACTATCATGCAATAATTTGAGAACCCTACCTCCCCCAAACTTGAGAGAAGCATTGTCCTCAATGCTTACTATAAACTAAGTAAAATCTAAACTACATGCTATAAAATGCAATGCAATGCAAGGTACATTGACTTCATACTTGTGGTGATATGTTGGTTGTGCAACGTGTGCGCTTTCGTAGTTGTGTGGGGCTGGAGTGTTAAGAGTCTTATGCTAGTGCAGTAGGGGTCCTAAGACCTTTCGAGACTGGGGATAGTTGAGGCTCCTCTCTTCTAGACAACTTCTTCAACCGACATCGACTTCTGGCAAAGGGAATTATTGTTGCATTTCCGATTGTGCTGAATCATACGGCTTCATGGGCTGCGTTGGTGCTGTCAGAGTTGGTCGTTATGGCTCAATATCTTATCGCTCGATTGTAGGTATAATATGGATTGAGTTAATATCTTTCGCTCATCCTCATTATCTAGCTATTGAGCTTCTGCTGATGTCGTGGCATTCACAGATGTTGCAAAAGTGTATCAGTAAAGACTAAAAGATCAAGAGCTACATGCAGAAGGAGCTATATGAAGATTGTTTCCATATCCTCATTTCTTTGCGTGACATTGGTAATGAAGGTCGTCAGGTTGTTGGTCAGATTCACCACTTGGTCCTGGGTTTGCTTGGCCAGAAGTGTTGTAATTTACTGTGGTATTTGTACAGATGGGTGCACATCATCAGGAATGTCGGCATTTGTGTTAACACCAATTGAGTCTTCTTTCTAAATGGCCAAGCTGACCCTCCAAGGTCCTCAAAGATGAGCTATGCCTTTGAAGCAAATCTTCTTGACTTTCTATACAGATCGAATGGTCATGAAACATGGTATTCATTATTGCGATAAAATCTTTCATCGTGACCTCTAAAGAGCTTGTGTTAGATGAAGATGGTACTCCCTCGTTAGAATTATGCCATGACATATTCGTTTGAAAACCCTAGGAGTCATGGAAGTTTTGCTTCCTAGCGGGCTGACTAGCATTGCTGGTTCATTGATTTCCCTAAGAGAAGTTTGGACACTGACACCATCCAAGATTGTTAGAATAAGGGTTTTTGTTGCCTCGATTATAGTTATCTACATAGTTTATAGACTCCTGATTAGTCAGACACTCGCTCTCATTGTGATTGCCATGGCATAATAGACATGCTGAGTTGATTGCCTTCACTTCTTTCACCTCACTTGATTGTTACAAATTCTTCAACAGATTGGTGATGGTAGAAAGTTGGGTGGACATGGAATCTGTAGTATCCAAGTCAAATATCCCAGGTGCTTTTCGCCCAACTCTAAGCCTTGAAGATGAAAACGGATAATCATTGGTGGCAATCCTATCCAGAATGTCCAATGTCTCTTTAGGTGATTTATCTAGCAATGTCCCATTTGTCGAGACATTTAGCATCATCCTCGTGGGTGCATTGACTCAATTGTAGAACATCACAACTTGAGTCCAATCGTGGAATCCATGATTGAGGAACTTTCGAAGTAATCTTTTGTATCGATCCCATCACTCATACATAGACTCTTCATCGCCTTGGCGAAAAGATACTATGGAATTTCGAAGATGGTTGTTCATATTGGGTTGATTATGCCGTAGCAAATTTTTTTTGCACAAGTCAGTCAAAGACCTTATCGAGCCGGAAGGTAATCAATTGAGCCATGCCCTGGCGTGGTCTTTCAAAGAATATGGAAATAACTTCAATTTCAACACATCTTCATGCACACCTTGTTGTCGAAAGTAGTCAAAGAATTCAAAAAATACTCGAACATGTTCTCTTGCATCCTTATGATGAGCACTACCAAATTGTCCAATCAAGTCCAACATGTCGAACATAACCGATTTGAGCTCAAATTGGGTTGCCTGAATCTTGGGAGCTACAATAGTAGGTTTTAGGTCGTCCAAGTTGGGAGTTAAGTGATCTCTAATAGTTCATGGTTGAGCAACATTCACAGCATTTGGAATTGTCGTGGCATTTAGAACCGCAGGATATTTTACCTGATTTTGAACAACATGACCCTTTGGTTCAATATGAAATAATGGTTCCTTGGGTCTTTTACCGGTCATGCGACAACGTAACCCCTGATAAAGGTAAACACAAAAACAAGTAACTATGTACAAAGAAAAGAAATAAAATGGTGCAATAACTAAACTCAACATCATCAATTGCCAATCGCCGGCAAAGGCGCCAAAAACTTGTCTGGCTTATCATGGCAAATTGGATGGAAATGTCTTGGTAAATTAAATTGTATTGAGTGCAAACAAATGGAAATGTCAAGGAAAAATAAAATTTAAATTTAGGATTTGATTACTAGGACTTTAACTTTCCTCACACGAGAAGCTACTATGGGAATGAGTGATAGGAGTCACTTAGGAAAATCTAAGTCAACTTCTCAGAATAGTCTTACTTCTATATCTTACCTGCCCGTTAGATTCTACTAAGAGGGCCCTATGCTATCTCTAGTTAAGGGACTCGACAGATTGAAGATGCCTTGGCAAAACCGGTTGGTGTTAGACCCTACAGTGGTCCTATTGGTCTAGATAACAGGATATATCTTGACAATACCTTTTTGTGGCAGCATTAGCATCTAACCTATCGTTGACGCACAACTCATTTTAGTCGAATGAAATCCTAGCCTTATCTCTAAGGTGGATTAGGCCTAGTTACTATCTAGAACCCTTTGCTTATGTGGTTTCTCCATAGTTTCTCTCGAACACTAAGGATGTGCTAGCTAGACATTCTCTCAAACACTAAGTAATCTCCTAAGGAATAACTACTCTCATAGCTCCTACAACCTTAAGGCACCAAGATCCATAAATAAAATAGATAATAACATAGAAAAACAACCATTCATTAAAGCAAATCTTAAATATCCAAAATGAACTCCCACCAAATAGGATTAGTTCATGGTGGGGTTTAAAATAAGCAAGAAAAAAAACAAGTTAATCCGTTCCTTACAACCCAAATGATAAATAATGAAAGCAAAGAGCAAAGGGAAGGAGGTAAAGCCTTCGACGTGCACTGCCGGAGCTTCTCTCGACCACCAGAGACTGTCCCAGCGAACTAGGTCCTCTCGGATGCCTAGAATGCCACTCCCTCTAGATTGTCAATAGAGGAATGCCCCGGCAAATCAGATTGGTGAAGAACTTTCTCTCTGAATTTTTGGCTGTTGACGGCGTGTGTAAAGTCGTTTTTCATTATGTCTTCATCTCCTATTTATAGGGGAAGAATGAACCGAGGGTTTTATGTTAAAATTAACCTAGTACCCTAAAGTTCATTCCTTTTATGTGAGAGATGGTGTAGAGATGGTAATGGGCCCTCTTATGTGGTTTCTTGTAGAAATCACGTATGGTCAATGACAGTTGGCTTTTACTAAAAATATATTCTTTTATCTTTTCTACCCAGAAATGCCTTCTGAGTTGTCGCGGCAATCACATTTTTCTCAGTAATCTCATCATGTCATGGTAATATCCTTTTGCTTATCCTTGCTCCCAAATCATGCACATCATCAAACAAAACACATTCCCCATAATGCAACACAATTTACAAAATAAAATGTCGCGACAAACATATTTCCACCACATGCAACTATATTCTCCTAAATGCATCTATATGATCCTATATAAGCTCTTATACAGTCAATAACTTAAGTGAAAATACCCTAAATATAGTCTTTTTATGGAGTTATCACACCCCTAAACTTAAGCTATTGTTAGTCCCCAAACAATAAATAATATTAGGCAAAATAAAAAATACCATGGCAAGTTCAGACCCAAAATAGTTATAAGGGATAGAATTTCAGCCCTTAGAACATTTGGCTTCAACATGCTAGAATAGTTTTAGAAATCAAGTTATGTCCCCTAAAGTAAGATCATTTGTGTGAGTGTGTTCATGTGATTGTATCAAGTCCATGCTTAACGAACCTAAATATTTTCTAAGCAAGCTCTATTTTTTTTTGCCACGAGATTTACAAGTTCACTTCCACATTGTTTTCTTTTTTTTACACTGCTACGAGGGGAGTCAACCTATCACACCTACCATCCCACACTCTAGGAGAAAGGGAGCATACCTTCCACCCTCGAGCTAGTCAGGTAGAGTCATCCCGTGACTACTTTCATGCACTTTATATGTTGTGGCTACCATTTACTTAAATGTAGTTTCCAATCAATGCCCTGGCATAGCGGAGTGTCCCTTTACAGATATGCCAAAGCATTTTTTTTTCTTCATAATTTCATTTTTTCATTCTTTTTTTTGCGAGGTTTTCATCATTTATGCCAAGACATGCAAGAGTTCTCTTATAAAAAAATTTCAAAGTTCCATAATCATGGAAAACATACAATCGTGTATTCAAAGGTTTCAAAGAAGCAAGTCCTAGAGTTGGTTCTATCATCCTCAACAGTCATGTACATTCTATTCTAGCCATAAAGAGTTCATCATCATCAAGCATCCTTAATTCATACCAGAAAACTATTCGAACACTTATTAAGTTCATGGCATATTCATTTTACTAATACTATCATGCAATGATGTAAGAACCCTACCTCCCCCAAACTTGAGAGAAGCATTGTCCTTAATGCTTACTATAAATTAAGTAAAATCTAAACTACATTCATTGAAATGCAATGCAATACAAGGAACCTTGACTTCATGCTTGTGGTGATGCGACGGTCGGGCAACGTGTGCGCTTTTGCAATTGTGTGGGGGTGGAGTTTTCAGAGTCTGATGTTGGTGCAACAGGGGTCCTAAGACCTTTTGGGACTGGGGATAGTTGAGGCTATTCTCTTCTAGAAACCTTCTTCAACCGATATTGACTATGTCAAAGGGAATTATTGCTGCATTTTTGAATGTGCTGAATCGTATGGCTTTGTGGGCTGCGTTGGTGCTGTCAGAGTTGGTAGTTAGGGCTCAGTGTCATGTCGCTCGATTGTAGGAACATTATGGATTGAGTTAACATCTTCTGCTCATCCTCATTATCTAGCTGTTGAGCATCTGCTGATGTCATGGCATTCGTAGATGTTGGCATTCACAGATGTCTGTAAAAGTGTATCAGTAAAGACTAAAAGATCAAGAGCTACATGCGGAAGGAGCTCCATGAAGTTTGTTGCCATATCCTTATTCCTTTGCTTGACATAGGTAGTGAAGGTCGTCAGGTTGTTGGTCAGATTCACCACTTGGTCCTGGGTTTGCTTGGCCAGAAGTGCTGCAATTTATCGTGGCATTTGTGCTGATGGGTGGACATCATCAACAATGTCGGCATTTGTGCTAACACCAATTGAGTCTTCTATGTAAATGGGTGCAGCTACTGTAAGGGCTTTACCCTTGTCCATATGTTTGGGAGTCTGTGCTTTCCGAAACATCTCAAATTATTATGGCAATTTTGTCTCGTTCGATCGGAGCACCAGTATAGACCAAAATGGCCCACACATATAACAATTTCACCTTCAAAATATTTTTCCATGGCATTTAGTTCTCATTTCGCTCTTTTTTGTTGTGGCAACTTGAAATCATTTGGACAACAAATTCGTTGAAGAGGTCGGTGATAGGGAAGCGGTGGCGGATTGTTGAACGTTGCTCTTGTTGAAGAATCAAACCTAGAAAGCTCTAGACTCGATGAAGAACAAAGGTGATGAATATGGGAAGGTGGCGGTAGTCGTTAGGATTGTTTAGGGTTTCTTTTATGTGCTGGAATCAAGACAACACGATTAGAATAAAATAAACAAAAGATAAATAAATGAAAGATGAAATAAGATAATAAAGAAATCAAAAGATCTCCCTTATGAAGGTGAACGATAAAGATGATTGATGGTGCGGATGGATTTGTGGAAAAATAGATGGATAAGTGTCCTATCGAGCCCTCCTAGTCGCAATGAAAAGGCAAACACGATAAATGGCTCTAACCAACCATCCTAGTCGCGATGAAAAGGCAAATTGGAGTGTGAAGATTAATCTCCCTCACAAGAACTTGAAAGAACTCCAGGAGAAGAAGCTTCGAAGGCACAAGGCAATCAACACTTGCAAAAAGAAACTCTCGTTGTATTATTGATCAAAGAAATCTTATTTACAAAGTAGAATGAAGCCTCCTTTATATAGGGGCTGAGTTCTAAAGGTCCTAAACAACTAATGAATAAAATAATAATAAACTAAACATGTCTTAACTCTAATTCCTAATAAAATAATAATAACTAAAGATAATATTTTAACCCAACCTTAATTCCTAATAAAATAATAAATCTGATCCTAAAAGATAATTAATCATCCTATATTAAATTATATTACAAATAATCAATATAAATATTGAAAATTCGTAATATTTACAAAATAACGTATTAATCCCGTATAGGATTTCCTACATGCACCGTCTTCAGTAAAATGACCATATCTTTAGTTCCCGATATCGGATTGATACGATTCAAGAACCGTTGGAAAGATAAGAGACAGAAGGTTGTATCTCCAGAAGATATGTTGACCAATTAAGATCAGGATACTATTCAAAAAGTCGTCTCATGTCTGCTATTGTTCTGGTCTTCTTTTCCAATGCTTGGACGAGTGGATCATTTGGAAGAGTTATTACTTCTTCCTTTGATGTGAGCCTTGTGATGCATGAATCATCCTCCCTTTCTTCAAAAAGATTCGACCTCGAATCTGAAACATTAAAGGGAGCAACATTAGAATCGTTTAATGATTCATTCACATTATTCTTACCGAATAGATATGCTTTGAATCTTCGAGACTTTGTTCTTCTAATAGGTTCGAGTAGAAACATTAGTCCAAAGAAGCATGTATTCTGGACTCTGGTGCATGTATCATTCCCCCCACTCCTCAAAAGGATTCATCCTCGAATATGAAAATCCAAAAGAAAGAGAATTAGATGTGTTGAACGGAAAACTTGTGAAACATTTACCAGGATCAATGTGATATGTCTTTATGCGTTTTAGTCGAGGTTTCTTCTTTATAGGAACTGATTTCTTGTAGTCTTGAAATCCTCTTTTGCATACAAGTCTTGTAATATGATGTTTTGGTTGAAATTCAACATGGCGTCGACCTCTGTTGGCTTTCTGTATGATTGCTTCAGATAATTTCTCCATGGTTTTATTCTTGTGTGGCAAGAATGAGTGTTTAAAAACCATGTCAACTGGTTTGTTAAAAGTAATCCCTTAAGTCTTCTAAGTGTGGTTCATTAATTAAGAATTCTCGGGAGGAGATTTGTGGACTGTAAAACCTGTTTAGTTGGCAAGGAAACTCATATACAAGATAAAGCTCATTAGAAGCACTTTTAAAAGTATGGGTAGAATTATCAGAAATATCCGAGTTATTGTGATATACATCTTTGATATGTTCAATTCTCGGAATAGTAGTATGCGTTTGATAGGTAAGAGTATACCTTCGTGGTAGTGCATCATCTATTGTGTTTTGCTTACCTCGGTCTTTGGACTCCCGTAAATCGTGACTCTTAATTGATATGGCATAGTGATTAGGGCTTTCAGGTGGTAACCCGTCAAGAGGGTCACCTAGCACTATTCGACAACTCTTGGCGATGGAAGATGGTGTGGTCCAGTCTCGTGTTGCTTTTACTTTCTCATCATTTACATGGATTCTCTGTGCATGAACTATAAAGCATGTGGAGTTGTTCAAGTCATGTTTCGTCATTAAGATGGCGTCACGAATAAGGCTTTCCTGGATGTAGCCTTTTTGTAACAAATCTAACTCTTTGGTTTCTTCGACATTGTATGTTTGACGAGGTATGATGCAACCTTGAATTAGATTGGTTTGGTGTTGTTTTCCTCTTTTCGGTGGTAATTCGTTAGGTGGATCACCTAACACTTCTCGAAAATCCTGTAACAAAGATGAAAACACACTAGGCAAATCCTTGTTAATGTTAGAAATCGAAACAATTGATTCCCTAAAGGGAACAAGGATGGAAGGTTGTTTGTAAAGAAGGTTCTCTCTCAATTCTTTTGTGCTCACACATAGATTTTGAGTCACTCTTTTCTTCTCACAATTAGGTTCACTCACCTCCCATGGGTCATTATGCTTTTGGCTTTTGTAACTAGTAACCTCTTTTTCTTTTGCCTCTTTCTCAACTTTTTCTTTTTTTGATTTCCCTACCTCCTCACAAATTTGATCTTTAGGGGTTGGAAGTGTGTCATTCTTTGCTGGTCGTTCTTTCTCATTGTCAGGTTTGTCATCTCTTGGCTTTTTCAGAGAAGATGGAGTAGAAGATGAGGAAGGATTTGAAGGGTTACCTTGGTAAGAGGATGAAGTACCTTGGTAATGTTCACTAATTCGAGATCTCCTTTGGATTTGTGCTTCGATTGTCATTGCTTTCTTTAGTGTATCTTTAAGGTTTTCGTACCCTTGTAGATCAAGAAGATCAGTGATGTTTGAGTTTAAGCCGACGACGAATCTTGACACGGTGACTTCTTCTTTTTCGGTTATGTTAGCCCTATTGAGTAAGGACTGCATCTCCTTGTAGTAATCTTCAACTGAACTTCTACCTTGTCGAAGTCGGTGTAATCATTGTTTAACTTCTCGTGTATAATGTGTCGGTAGGAATCAGTTCCTCATGGTTTGTTTGAGGTCGGTCCAAGAAGTGATTGTTGGAATTTGGAAGTTCTGGATCTTTTTCCTTGTTTGCATCCACCAAGTTCGAGCATATCCTTCAAATTGTATGGTGATGAGGTGAACTTGTTTAGCTTGGGGGCAGTCATGGTATGCGAACATGAGATCAACTTTTCCTTCCCATTCGATGTACCTGTCTGGATCGTTGTCTCCTTTGAAAGACGGGATCGTGAACTTTGGTTTTGTAAAGAGTTTGGGTGCTTGGAAACGTGGTTGTTCTTCCTCGGGTACCAAAAGTTCAGCATTGTTTGGTCTTGGATTCTGGTTTGGTAGATCCAGTTGTGGTTCTTGTCGTTCTCTCACGATTTCATCAAATCTTTCAACTTGAGTCGTGAGTCGGGAAAGTGTGGCTAAGATAGCCGTAAGTGTCTTGTTGTTATTGTCGCCCATCCTGAAATCATAACACTCAAAAGAAAATTTTAAAGTAAAATAAAAATAAAAGAAAGAAAATTCAACAAAGCAAGAAACCTCACAAGTCACTCCAAAAAAAATTAACACAACGAGAGACAAGTAAGCCGATCTTGTACTCTTTAAAACTCACTTTACCAAGTAGTCTTCCACAGTTCGTATTGGAGTTTGATTACTAGCAAAGGCGATAAGAAAAACCTAAAAGCTCTAAGAGGCCAAACAAAGGTTAGACTCCAAGAGAACGAGAATGAAAAGAAGGAAGAAGTATGCAAACTCTTTAGTCCTACTAACACAAAGAAGATAATGTGTTAGATAATGCAAAAGAACAATAACAAGGAAAAACAAAAGAACCTAAAGCACTAAGAGTCAAAGAAAAAGGGACCAAACCAGAAAACCTAGAAAACGCTGGATCAACTTGAGCAACGTTTTTGAGGGGTTTACCGGTGTCCAAAAATTCTGAAAAATTTCTTGAATATCTTTCGATGCGTCAAGAAACCACCTGTAAAATTTCAGAACCAAATACCTTCAGTAGTATCCAGTAGACTCTGTTGAACGGTGAGTCCTCAAACAATCTGTTTTTCTTGATCACTTTTTTCGAAGTTGTTATTGATCTCCAAAAATTCTGATATTTTGTGTGAATGATCTCCAATATATGAAGTTTGAATCTGGAAATTTTCACCACGAAATTCCTCCTGTAAAATGTTCAAGAAATTCGACAAGATTCTAAACTGAATCTGCCGATGAAACTTGAATGATGTATTTGAAGGCTCCAATGAACTCCGATTGGGGTGAAATTTGGACTGGGGATTACTCTTAGAATGAATATAATATATTGATAAAATCAGCCCTAAATACCTTCGTTTGCAATTTTTTGAAATTTTGGCTTTTTTTTTTGTTTTTTTTGTCTTTTTTTTTGTCCTTTTTTTATTTTTTTGAAAAAAAAAATAGCAAACTAACAAGAAGGATTTAAATCTAAATTAAAATTAAATAAAAAGAACCTGAAACGCTGAATCGTTTGTGAACTAGCTCCGTTGGGGTACCTTGATGGTTTTGTGTGCAAGAACAAGCAAGATTGCTTGTTTCTCTCCAAGAATCGGCCCAACTCTGATACCAATTGATAGGGAAGCGGTGGCGGATTGTTGAACGTTGCTCTTGTTGAAGAATCAAACCTAGAAAGCTCTAGACTCGATGAAGAACAAAGGTGATGAATATGGGAAGGTGGCGGCAGTCGCTAGGATTATTTAGGGTTTCTTTTATGTGCTGGAATCAAGACAACACGATTAGAATAAAATAAACAAAAGATAAATAAATGAAAGATGAAATAAGATAATAAAGAAATCAAAAGATCTCCCTTATGAAGGTGAATGGTAAAGATGATTGATGGTGCGGATGGATTTGTGGAAAAATAGATGGATAAGTGTCCTATCGAGCCCTCCTAGTCGCAATGAAAAGGCAAACACGATAAATGGCTCTAACCAACCCTCCTAGTCGTGATGAAAAGGCAAATTGGAGTGTGAAGATTAATCTCCCTCACAAGAACTTGAAAGAACTCCAGGAGAAGAAGCTTCGAAGGCACAAGGCAATCAGCACTTGCAAAAACAAACTTTCGTTGTATTATTGATCAAAGAAATCTTATTTACAAAGTAGAATGAAACCTCCTTTATATAGGGGCTGAGTTCTAAAGGTCCTAAACAACTAATGAATAAAATAATAATAAACTAAACATGTCTTAACTCTAATTCCTAATAAAATAATAATAACTAAAGATAATATTTTAACCCAACCTTAATTCCTAATAAAATAATAAATCTGATCCTAAAAGATAATTAATCATCCTATATTAAATTATATTACAAATAATCAATATAAATATTGAAAATTCGTAATATTTACAAAATAACGTATTAATCCCGTATAGGATTTCCTGCATGCACCGTCTTCAGTAAAATGACCATATCTTGAGTTCCCGATATCGGATTGATACGATTCAAGAACCGTTGGAAAGATAAGAGACAGAAGGTTGTATCTCCAGAAGATATGTTGACCAATTAAGATCAGGATCCCATTCAAAAAGTCGTCTCAAGTCTGCTATTGTTCTGGTCTTCTTTTCCAATGCTTGGACGAGTGGATCATTTGGAAGAGTTATTACTTCTTCCTTTGATGTGAGCCTTGTGATGCATGTATCAGTCGGGGTCATCCCTATGATAGTAGCCACCATCGTGTATGACATTGTTCTTTCCTAGGCTATTCAAGTAAGGAAGCAAAACAACACTAACGAGAAAATTGACAATGTCAGCATAGCAAAAATTTCCACGGTAAATAATAATATCTCATTAGGGAATTTTTCCTTAATCTCCATTTCATTCCTTAATTATTTTACAATTTCTAGTCTAGACAGATGGGCAGTTACTTGGGGTTTAGGATGAGTAAATTCAATAGAACCCAGAGGTTTAAATTTTATACCTGGTCTAGTTATGGGTGAGCTAGACTGGCTCATATCCTTCGGAATATCCTCAAGCTCCTCTTCGTCTTCTTCATCAAGCTTCAAGTGATTATCAGTTCATAAATATTTGTTACCGCAAACTTTTGTAGCTTTCCTTTGGTCATCAACTCCTACTGATGGGGCTTTTCTTTTGCCGTGGAAAACTTTTTCTTGTCTTCATTGGTTGCACTCTTCGAACTCTCATCATTGCTTTCCAGTGAATATGAATCTTCTTGCACCTTCGGATCTTCGTGCACAATCTCATGACCGAGCTCTCCGAGTGTCTTCCACCAAACTTAGCATCTTTATAGATTTTGATGGCACTCCTTAAGGTGAATATATCACAATGCTCCATGTCTTAAGCCTTAGTGACTTTAGTATCACTAGGTAGATTGTCATGTGGGCAAAAATGTACTGTCGTTGCAATTTGGCCAACCTGACCCTCCATGGTCCTCAACGATGAGTTGTTCCTTTGAAGCAAATCTTCTTAACTTTTTATACAGGTCGCATGGTCATGCAGCATGGTCTTCATTTTTGAAATAAACTTTTGCATCGTGGCCTCCAAAAAGCTTGTGTTAGATGAAGATGGTACTCCCTCGTTAGAATTATGCCATGACATATTTGTTTCAAAACCCTGGGAGTCACGGAAGTTCTGCTGCCTAATGGGCTGACTAGCATTACTGGTTCCTTGATTTCCCCAAGAGAAGTTTGGACGTTGACACCATCCAAGATTGTTAGAATAATAGTTGTTGTTGCCTCTATTGTAGTTCTCTACATAGTTTATAGACTCCTGATTAGTCGAACACTCGCTCTCATTGTGATTGCCATGGCATAATAAACATGTTGAGTTGGTTGCCTTTATTTCTTTCACCTCACTTGATTGTTGTAAATTCTTCAACATATTGGTGATGGCAGAAAGTTGGGTGGACATGGAATCCATAGTATCCAAGTCAAATGTCCCAGGCGCTTTATGCCCAACTCTAAGCCTTGAAGATGAAAACTGATAATCATTGTTGGTAATCTTATCTAGAATGTTGAATGCATCTTCAGGTGATTTATCTAGCAATGTCCCATTTGTCAAGGCATCTAGCATCATCCTCGTGGGTGCATTGACTCAATTGTAGAACATCACAACTTGAGTCCAGTCGTGGAATCCATGATTGAGGCACTTTCGAAGCAATCTTTTGTATCGATCCCAGCACTCATACATAGACTCTTCATCGCCTTGGAGAAAAGTTGCTATGGCATTTCTACGATGGTTGTTCATATTGGGTTGATTATGCCTTAGCAAAATTTTTTTGCACAAGTCAATCCAAGAACTTATCGAGCCAGAAGGTAATCCATTGAGCTATGCCCTGGCGTGGTCTTTCAAAGAATATGGAAATAACTTCAATTTCAGCACATCTTCATGCACACCTTGTTGTCAAAAGGAGTCACAGACTTCCAAAAAGGCTCGAACATGTTCTCTTGCATCCTTATGAGGAGCACCACCAAATTGTCCAATCAAGTCCAACATGTTGAACATAACCAGTTTGAGCTCGAATTGGATTGCATGAATCGTGAGAGCTACAATAGCAGGTTTTAGGATGCCCAAGGTGGGAGTTAAGTTATCTCTAATAGTTCATGGTTGGGCAGTATTCCCAGCATTTGGAATTATCGTGGCATTTAATACTGTAGGATCCTTCACCTGATTTTGAACAACATGACCCTCAGGTTCAATATGAAATAATGGTTCTTTAGGTCTTTTACGGGTCATGCCACAATGTAACACCTGAGAAAGGTAAACACAAAAGCAAGCAACTATGTACAAAGAAAAGAAATAAAATGGTGAAAAAACTAAACTCAACATCATCAATTGCCAATCCCCGACAATGGCGTCAAAAACTTGTCCGGCTTGTTGTGAGTACTATATATGGATGCAGAAATATGTGCAAGTATACACAATCGAACAAGTAATACAGTGATAACTGAGTATTGTCTCCATAGGGATTGGAGGAAATTGATAAGTTTGATCAAAGAACTTTACTCTGTCACCTAAGTAAAGTTAGTGATGGCATGTACAAATGAGAATGTTGTGGCAAAATGAAAGGGATGTTGTGGAATTTGAATGATGGTAATTTGGTAGCAAATGGATATGTTGTGGCAAATTGGATGGAAATATCTTGGCAAATTAAATTGTATTGAGTGCAAACAAATGGAAATGTCAAGGCAAAATAAAATGTAAATATAAGTTTTGATTACTAGGACTTTAACTTTCCTCACACGACAAGATACTATGGGAATGAGTGATAGGAGTCACTTAGGAAAATCTAAGTCTAGTTCTTATAATGGTCTTACTTCTTTGTCTTACCTGCCCGACAGAGTCTACTAAGGGTGCCCTATGCTATCTCTAGTTAAGGGACTCGACAGATTAAAGATGCCTTGGCAAAACCGATTAGCGTTAACCCCTGCAGTGATCCTATTGGTCCAGATAACAAGATATGTCTCGGCAATACCTTTTTACGGTGCATTAACATCTAACCTATAGTTCATGCATAACTCCTTTTAGTCGAATAAAATCCTAGCCTTATCTCTAAGGTGGATTAGGCCTAGTTACTATCTAGAACCCCTTGCTCATATTGTTCCTCCCTAGTTTCTCTCGAACACTAAGGATGTGCTACCTAGACATTCTCTCAAACACTAAGTAATCTCCTAAGAAATGTCTACTCTCATAGCTTCGACAACCTTAAGGCACTAAGATCCATAAATAAAACATATAATAACATATAAAGACAACCATTCATTAAAGTAAATCTTAAATATCCATAATGAACTCCCTCCAAATAGGATTAGTTCATGGTGGGGTTCGAAATAAGCAAGCACAAAGTAAGTTAATCCGTTCCTTACAACCCAAATGATAAATAATGAAAGCAAAGAGCAAAGGGAAGGAGGTAAAGCCTTCGACGTGCACTGCTGGAGCTTCCCTCGACCACCACAGACTATCCCAGCAAATTAGCTCATCTCGGACGCCTAGAATGCCACTCCATCTAGCTTGTCAATAAAGGAATCTTACGGCAAATTGGATTGGTAGGTAACTTTCTCTCTGAATTTTTGGCTCTTGGCAGCGTGTGTAAAGTCATTTTTCATTGTAGCTTCATCTCCTATTTATAGGGGAAGAATGAACCTAGGGTTTCGTGTTAAATTACCCTAGTACCATCTTTTGTGACTGATTAGAGAAATCACATATAGTCAATGACAGCTGGCTCTTAATAAAAATATATTCTTTTATCTTTTCTGCCCAGAAATGCCTTCCAAGTTGTCACGATAATCGTATTTTGCTAAGTAATCTCATCATGTCATGGTAATATCCATTTTCTTATCCTTGCTCCCAAATCCTGCACATCATCAAACAAAACACCTTCCCATAAAGCAACACAATTTACAAAATAAAATGTCGCGACAAACATATTTCCACCACATGCAACTATATGCTCCTAAATGCATTTATATGATCTTATATGAGCTCTTAGATAGTCAATAACTTAAGTGAAAAGACCCTAAATATGATATTTTTACAGAGTTATCACACCCCAAAACTTAATCTATTGCTTGTCCTCAAACAATGGATAATATTAAGCAAAATAAAAATACCATGGCAAGTTCAGACGCATAATAGTTATATGGGATAGAATTTCAGCCATTAGAACATTTGGCTTCAACATGCTAGACTAGTTTGAGAAATCAAGTACTGTCCCCTAGAGAAAGACCCTTTGTGTAAGTGTGTGCATGTGATTGTATCAAGTCCATGCTTAATGAACCTAAAATATTTCTAAGCAAGCTATCTTGTTTTGCCACGACATTTACAAGTTCACCCCCACATTATTTTCTTCTTTTTTTTACACTGCTACGAGGGGAGTCTGCCCATCACACCTACCATCCCATACTCTAGGAGAAAGGGAGCATACCTTCCACCCTGAGCTAGTCAGGTAGAGTCATCCCGTGACTACTTTCATTCACTCATATGTTATGGCTACCATTTATTTAATTGTAGTTTCTAGGCAATGCAGTGGCATAGCGGAGTATCCCTCTACAGATATGTCGAAGCATTTTTTCATAATTTTATTTTTTTTCATTCATTTTTTTCAGGGTTTTCATCATTTATGCCAAGGCATGCAAGAGTTCTCTTATAAAAAATTTCTAATTTCCTTAAGCATGGAAAACATACAATCGTGTATTCAAAGGTTTCAAAGAAGAAAGTCCTAGAGTTGGTTCTATCATCCTCAATAGTCATGTACATTCTATTCTAGGCATAAAGAGTTCATCATCATCCGGCATCCTTAATTTATTCCAAAAAAATATTTGAACACTTACTAATGTCATGGCATATTTATTCTACTAATACTATCATGCAATGATTTGAGAACCATACCTCCCCCAAACTTGAGAGAATCATTATCCTCAATTCTTACTATAAACTAAGTAAAATCTAAACTATATTATATGAAATGCAATGTAATGCAAGGTACCTTGACTTCATGCTTGTGGTGATGCGACGATCGTGCAATGTGTGCGCTTTCGTAGTTATGTGGGGATGGAGTGTTCAGAGTCTAATGCTGGTGCAACAGGGGTCTTAAGGTCTTTTGAGACTGGGGATAGTTGAGGCTCCTCTCTTCTAGACACCTTCTTCAATCGACATCGACTTCTGGAAAAGGGAATTGTTACTACATTTCTGATTATGTTGAATCGTATGGCTTCGTGGGCTGCGTTGGTGTTGTCAGAGTTGGTAGTTAAGGCTCAGTCTCTTGTCGCTCGATTGTAGGCATAGTGTGGATTGAGTTAACTTCTTCCGTTCATCCTCATTATCTATCTTTTGAGCATCTGCTGATGTCGTGGCATTCGCAGATGTTGACATTCGCAGATGTTCGTAAAAGTGTATCAATAAAGACTAAAAGATCAAGAGCTATATGAGGAAGGAGCTCCATGAAGATTGTTACCATATCCTCATTCCTTTGCTTGACATAGGTAATGAAGGTCGTCAGGTTATTGGTTAGATTCTCCACTTGGTCCTGGGTTTTCTTAGCCAAAAGTATTACAATTTACCGTGGCATTTGTGCAGATGGGTGGACATCATCAGCAATGTCGACATTTGTGCTAACACCAATTGAGTCTTCTTTCTAAATGGATGTATATTCTGTAGGGGCTTTACCCTTGTCTACATGTTTTGGAGTCTGTGATTTCTGAAACATCTTAAATTGTTATGGTAATTTTGTCTCGTTCGATTGGAGCACCAGTATGGACCAAAATGCCCTACACATATAACAGTTCCATCTTCAAAAATATTTTACCCTGGCATTTTATTCTATTTTCGCTCTTTTTTACTGTGGCAACTTGAAATCATTTGAGTAGCAAAATTTGTTGAAGAGGTCGGGGTCATCCTTATGACAGTAGCCACCATCGTGTATGAGCTTGTTCTTTCCTAGGCTATTCAAGTAAGGAAGCAAAACAACATTAACGAGAAAATTGACAATGTCAGCATACCATAAAATTATCGCGGGAAATAATAATTTCTCATTAGGGAATTTTTCTTTAGTCTCTATTTCATTCCTTAATTCTTTTATAATTTATAGTATACACAGATGGGCAGTTACTTGGGGTTTAGGATGAGTAAATTCAATAGAATCCAAAGGTTTAAATTTCATACAAAGGTTTAAAGTTCCTCTTCGTCTTCTTCATCAAGCTTCAAGTGATTATCAGTGCATAAAAATTTGTTGCGGCAAACTTCTGTAGATTTCCTTTGGTTATCAACTCCTACTGATGGGAGCTTTTCTTTTGCCGTGGCAAAATTTTTCTTGTCTTCATTGGCTGCACTCTTTGAACCCTCATCATTTTTTTCTAGCGAATGTGAATCATCTTGCACCTTCAGATCTTGCACCGAGCTCTCTGAGTATCTCCCCCCAAACTTAGCATCTTTATAGATTTTTATGGCACTCCTTAAGGTGAATATACCATAATGCTCCATGTCTTGAGCATTAGTGACTTCACTATCACTAGGTAGATTATCATGTGGGCAAAAATGTAATGCCGTGGCAATTCGGCCAACCTGACCCTCCAAGGCCCTCAAAGATGAGCTATGGCTTTGAAGTAAATCTTCTTGACTTTTTATACAGGTTGCATGGTCATGCAACATGGTCTTCGTTGTTACGATAAAATCTTGCATCGTGGCCTCTAAAGAGCTTGTGTTAGATGAAGATGGTACTCCATCGTTAGAATTATGCCATGACATATTCATTTGAAAACCCTGGGAGTCACGGAAGTTCTGCTGCCTAGTGGGGTGACTAGCATTACTGGTTCCTTGATTTTCCCAAGAGAAGTATGGACGCTGACACCATCCAAGATTGTTAGAATAAGGGTTGTTGTTACCTCAATTGTAGTTCTCTACATATTTTATATACTCCTGATTAGTTGGACACTCACTCTCATTGTGATTACCATGGCATAATAGACATGTTGAGTTGGCTTCCTTCACTTCTTTCATCTCACTTTATTGTTGAAAATTCTTCAACATATTGGTGATGGCAGAAAGTTGGGTGGACATGGAATCCGTAGTATCGAACTCAAATGTCCCAGGCGCTTTTTGCCCAACTCTAAGCCTTGAAGATGAAAACTGATAATCATTGTTGCAACCCTATCCAGAATATCAAATGCCTCTGTAGGTGATTTATCTAGCAATGTCCCATTTTTCGAGGCATCTAGCATCATCCTCGTGGGTGCATTGACTCAATTGTAGAACATCACAACTTGAGTCTAGCCGTGGAATCCATGATTGAGGCACTTGCGAAACAAACTTTTGTATCGATCCCATCACTCATACATAGACTCTTCATCGCCTTGGCAAAAAGATGCTATGGAATTTCTAAGATGGTTGTTCATATTAGGTTGATTATGCCATAGAATTTTTTTTGCACAAGTCAGTTCAAGACCTTATCGAGCCGAATGGTAATCCATTGAGCCATGCCCTGGCGTGGTGTTTCAAAGAATATGGAAATTTCAATTTCAGCACATCTTCATGTACACCTTGTTGTCGAAAGGAGTCACAGACTTCCAAAAATGTTCGAACATGTTCTCTTGCATCCTTATGAAGAGCACCACCAAATTATCCAATCAAGTCCAACATGTCGAACATAACCGGTTTGAGCATGAATTGGGTTGCCTAAATCTTGGGAGCTACAATAAAAGGTTTTAAGTCATCCAAGGTGGGAGTTAAGTGATCTCTAATAGTTCGTGGTTGAGCAACATTCCCAGCATTTGGAATTGTCGTGGTATTTAGAACTGTAAGATCCTTCACCTGATTTTGAACAACATGACCCTCAGGTTCAATATGAAATAATGTTTCTTAGGGTCTTTTATGGGTCATGCGACAACGTAACACCTAAGAAAGGTAAACACAAAAACAAGTAACTATGTACAAATAAAAGAAATAAAATGGTGCAACAACTAAACTCAACATCATCAATTGTCAATCCCCGGTAACGGTGCCAAAAACTTATCCGGCTTGTTGTGAGTACTATATATGGGTGCAGAAATATGTGCAAGTATACACAATTGAACAAGTAATACAACAATAAGTGAGTATCGTCTCCACAGGGATTGGAGGAAATTAATAAGTTCAATCAAAGCACTTTACTCTGTCACCTAAGTAAAGTTAGTGATGGTATGTACAAATGAGAATGTTGCGGCAAAATGAAATGGATGTTGTGGAATTTGAATGATGGTAATTTGGTAGCAAATGGATATGTCGTGGCAAATTGGATGGAAATATCTTGGCAAATTAAATTGTATTGAGTGCAAACAAATGGAAATGTCAAGGCAAAATAAAATGTAAATATAAGTTTTGATTACTAGGACTTTAACTTTCCTCACACGACAAGATACTATGGGAATGAGTGATAGGAGTCACTTAGGAAAATGTAATTCTACTTCTCAGAATGATCTTACTTCTATGTCTTACTTGCCCGAAAAATTCTACTAAGGGTGCCCTAAGTTATCTCTAGTTAAGGGACTCGACAGATTGAAAATGTCTTGGCAAAACCGGTTGGCATTAGCCTCTACAGTGATCATATTGGTCCAGATAACAGGATATGTCTCGACAATACCTTTTTCTGACAGCATTAACATCTAACCTATCGTTCATGCACAACTCCTTTTAGTCGAATGAAATCCTAGCCTTATCTCTAAGGTGGATTAGGCTGAGTTATTATCTAGAACCCCTTGCTTATGTGGTTCCTCCCTAGTTTCTCTCGAACACTAAGGATGTGCTACCTAGACATTCTCTCGAACACTAAGTAATCTCCTAAGGAATGGCTACTCTCATAGCTCCTACAACCTTAAGGCACTAAGATCTATAAACAAAATATATAATAACATAGAAAAACAACCATTCATTAAAGCAAATCTTAAATATCCATAATGAACTCCCACCAAATAGGATTAGTTCATGGTGGGGTTCAAAATAAGCAAGCACAAAGCAAGTTAATCCATTCCTTACAACCCAAATGATAAATAATGAAAGCAAAAAGCAAAGAGAAGGAGGTAAAGCCTTCGACGTGCACTGTCGGAGCTTCCCTCGACCACCACAAACTTCCTAGCGAACTAGGTCCTCTTGGACGCCTAGAACGCCACTCCCTCTAGATTGTCAATATAGAAATGCCATGGCAAAGCGAATTTGTGGAGAACTTTCTCTTCAAATTTTTGGCTCATGGCGGCGTGTGTAAAGTCTTTTTTCATTGTGGCTTCATCTCCTATTTATATGGGAAGAATGAACCTAAGGTTTTGTGTTAAAATTACCCTATTACCCTAAAGTTCATTCCTTTTATATGAGAGATGGTGTAGAGATGGTAATGGGACCTCCTATGTGACTGTTTGCAGAAATCACGTATAGTCAATGACAACTGGCTCTAATTAAAAATAAATTCTTTTATCTTTTCTACCTAGAAATTATGACCAAGTTGTCGCGGAAATCACATTTTGCTCAGTAATCTCATCATGTCATGGTAATAACCTTTTTCTTATCCTTGCTCCCAAATCCTTCACATCACCAAACAAACCCATTCCCCATAAAGCAGCATTGATTACAAAATAAAATGTCGCGACAAATAGAATTCCGCCACATGCAACTATATGCTCCTAAATGCATCTATATGATCCTATATAAGCTCTTAGATAGTTAATAACTTAAGTGAAAAGACCTTAAATATGGTCTTGTTAAGGAGTTATCATTACACATTTGAGTTCTTTCATCGACTTACTTGTTCTTCACGTGCTCTTCTGATGGAGAAAGAAACCAAAATCTAAGAAAGCTACTAATCATCTCATCAATGGCTTCAGATTCATTTGGTGCTGGTGAAAGAGGCATGAAAGAGCCCAAGAAAGTTTTAGATCAAAGTCTAAGGAGAGCGCCACCTAGCTATGTAACACCTTTGAACCATTAAGTATAAGTTATGGCCTTAATGTAAGTAAAATGCAAGAATTGAGATATTTGTATATTGAAATGTAAGTAAAATATAAAGACCCATTCATTTTCATGTTTTTGTTCAAGGACCAAGGCCTTAATTTTCCCAAATCCAGAAGATGATGATTGATCTCCTTAGGTGTAATTTGATGCTATTTTTGAGTGATTTTTTTGATTTAGAAAATAAAATAGAAAATTGGTACATTTTGGGTGTATTTCACGTCTAAGGCATGGGGGCAGAGAGAAATTATTTTACTTCATCTTATTCCTTACTATTTCCACCATTAAATAATCACCTTAAGCATTCATATCTTTCCAAGACAAATCCTCTCAATCTAGCCATTAAAATTTAATTCCAATCACATATTTGATAAGGTCTTGCTCCAATCTTTCATTTGGTACCGATTTTGTTAAGTTTAAAGCCTATGTGTTCTTGAGCCATAAACCCTAAATATGAGAGTTTATTTAATTTAAAGGTCCTAATTTATAATCTAAGTGAATCTAAGTTTCATGGTAAATTTTCCATAATTTTTGGGGCTTTGGAACATCAAAGCCCAATTCTTTAAAGTTAAGGTTCCAATATCATTTTTTTTACAAGTTTGATACTTTTAGCCTTGTTACTTGAATCGATAAATCATATGTAATACCCCAAAATTTCATCCAATGACCAAAATGTAAAATTTTAAAATTTAATGGCCAAAGTATAAACTTGAGAAAATTTTAAGGCCCAAAGTGTAATTTTAAAAAGTTATGTAATCTGGTCCGTAAATGAATAGTTCACTCCCAGGAATGATGTTTATGTGTGAATCATATTTTTCGTACGGATTTTGAATTAAAAGTTATAAAGTGATAAAGTTCGAGAAAAATCTAAATAATCGGATCGAATCAGATTTTTGAGATATTTTGAAGGATGATAAGGCCAAGACAATAATATCATTTCCATATCTTAAATTGGAAGTATTTATTGTGAATAATTGGATTTAAGACAATTTTTCCATGTTGAATATAAATCATTAGATTTTAGTGACTAAATTGTAATTTTGGAAAATTACAAGGGTAAACTTGTAAGATTAGAAATTATTTGTTAATGATGATGCAAGGGATGATGAAAACATGGTAATTTAGTAATTATCACGAAATACAAGGGTAAATTGGTAAAGATATTTAACTTGAAAGTTAAATTGGTAATTTTGCATTAAATGAATTTTTAATTCATTTATTTAACAAAGAAAGATGAAGAAATTTCAAGATTATATCTTCATCTTCATCCTCCATGTTGTGAGCTTCCATAAAGTAAGGAGAAATTTTCTTTTTGATTTTCAAGCCAATCTAGTAGGAATTTGAATGAAAACATGAAATACAAAATTGATCTAATGAAATTCTCTATCATATGGTGCCATTTGTTCATGAATTTCATGCTTAGAACCTTATGTTCGAATTGGATGGATGAATGAGATGTTAGGTTTTTATGTTTTAAGGATGGATTATGATGTAGTTGATGTTGAAGAATCATTTTCATGCTTGTATGATGATTGAAACCACCTAGAAATGGTATATATTAAATTTGGCCATGCAATATCCTAAATTTTGATCAGTGACCAAAATGTAAATTTTGAAAGTTAAGTGGCCAAAGTATAAACTTGGGAAAAGTTTAGGGACCAAAGTATAATTTTAAAAAGTTATGTAATTCGGTCCCGTAAATGAATAGTTTACCCTCGAGAATGATGTTTCTATAAGAATCAGATTTTTTGTACTCATTTTGTATTAAAAGCTATAAAGTAATTAAGTTCGAAAAAAAAAATTCGGATTATTAAATTGAATCGAATTTTTAGGAAATTTTGAAGGATGATGAGGAAAGATTAAAAATGTAATTTCCATGATTTAAAATTATAGGATTTAATATGGATTGTTAGATTTAATTTGATTTTCCATATTCAATTTGGATCGTTGGATAAAAATAGCAAGATTGTAATTTTGGAGAATTCAGAGGGAAAAGTTGGTAAATACTAACTTATTGGTTTATTTTTTACCATTGGAGGAATAAATTGACATATGAAAAGTTATGGAGCCTTAAATTTGAAGGGTAAAATGGTCATTTAGTATTAAATAAATTTTTAATTAATTTTATCATTAAAAATGACAAATTAGGCTTAGATTTTTTAAAGAAAAATCAAGATTTCTCTTCATATTTCTCCCTTTTGCCGTGAGCTTCATCTAAGATCGTGATCAAAAACAAGTTCAAAGTGAATCAAAATCAAAGGAAAAAAGTTCAAGAGTAAAGGAATATCAGTAGTAAGATTTCTAGTGAGGCATTATCAGGTGAGTGCATTTCTACTTTATTTATATATGATATGAGGAAGACTCGTGACGAGTCAACCTTGAATATTTTGAAAGAAAAAAGGTTTTGATTTGTATTATTATATATTGTCATAATGCTTTGTTAAATGATTTTTGAATGATTTGGCTTGTAATGAGCCAACCTTGAAAGTTTGACAAAAAATGATTTGATTTATATTATGATATTTCTTTAATATTTTATTGAAAAGATTTGAATGATTTTGGGTATGAACTACCCAATGTATTTTTTATATGATATTTTGATATATTCGTATTTATGAAAACTTTGAAATGTGAATGGTATATGAATTTAAATATAAGGCCCATTGTATGTGGATTGAGAGTTGACGGTACAATTGGCATGCCAAGAGTTGGAGTGATTATTGATTTATCTTACATGGTACATTCGTGTACATTCTACATGGCCTATATGTGAAATTCTACGTGGCACTACATGTGCAACTCTACACGGCACTATTTGTGCATTCAGGAAATTCATGATGTTGATTATTATGATATTCCTAATTTATAAAATGATGTTTTATTCTACATTACCTGTATATTCTATGTGATACTTTAAGTGCATAATATCTACGTGGCAATTTCGACAGTATATATGCACATACTCACATATGACCTAGTATCATGCATTCTCATATAGCATACATTGGACTGTGAATTGTAATGAAAATGAAACGTACATATTTGATAGATTTTATTAAAAGAAAAGTTTTGATCGAGAACTACGATTTGGTGTTGAGTGCCTTATAAATGAACTGTTGACTTATAGGTGAATTCTATATGAAAATGACTTTGATCAGTCAAATTGATTTTATTAAATGTTTTATATAATGTTTTCATATTATGATACATGTTCTATATTTCAATAAACATATGTCTAAACTATTAACATTATAATGCCTCACTAAGTGTATACTTAACGTGTGATGATTTTCCCGCGTAGGTAGAAGTAAGTATAAAGAGTAAGGAGCTAGGTTCAAAATCAAATTTTTGAAGAATCAAACCTGCTCCATATCTGGTATGAAATCTTTTGAATATTGATGGTACTAGTTGGCATGTATATTACGTGGTTTTTTATGCTTAGAACTAGAGATGTTAAATCTGGGTTTTAAATGAATAGTACTTATAATCACTATTTATGAATGATAGTTTATTATATAGTATTTTAGTGAAAATAATTTTCAATGATATCAAGATAAAATATTTTATGATTATTTGATATAATTAAATGATTTTAGAAAAGAACTATTTTTTTTAGTTTTAGAAAAGAACAGATTTATAAATACTATGTGACTTCATGGGCTCGTATGCGATAATTCATACGAGAAATGGGTATTACAAGCCATGCTAGTATTTATGATGAAATTGGTTGTTTGAATTGAAATTGATATGGACTTGATTGTAAAGGATTGGAAATGATATTTAGAAGTTGAATTCATGCTTGAATCAAGTTGGAAATCAAATCCAAGTTGTCATGATAGTTTCAACCAAGATGAAATAAATAGGGAAAAATTTGCGGAAAATTATTTTGAGGTTAGAATTGATGAATGGATGAATATGTAAGCTTTAGAAACTTAATTGGATCAATTTGAAACCTTGAGATAATAAAAGGGCTATTTTGCAAGTTTTGGGAATTATGAGACATTGAAGTAAAAACTTTCAATTATGAGTATCCAATGTTGAAATTTAATATTTGGGTGCTAAATTTTAAGTTAGAATGTTGATATAAGATCAAATTACAAATTTGGTAAAGTGAAATGGTTAAATTCGAATGGATTATGAAATAAGGGATTGAATTGTAATCATGCAAATGTGATGGTATTGAATTGAATAATTCTTTAAAGATAGTGCAAGTTGTCAGAATATGGAAATTTTAGAATTGAAGTGGAAATGAATTAGAAGTTGAGAAGTAATGTTTAAATGTATGATTAAAATGATTGAGTATATTTTTGGATGCATGGAATTAAAGTTAAATGGCAAGGGACCATTTTGAATAAATTGGAAATGTTGAGGAGAATTATAAAAGAATTCATTTTAGTGGTTAAATAGTGGAATCTGAAAGGATTAATTGAGTTATGAGTTAACATGAATGTTAAGAGGATTGGAGTTATATTTTAAGTGTTATGGTAAACATTGACGTTTTTAAATGGATTTAGTATCGAATAGGTATCAATAGAATTTTTATGAATTTTATTACTAGATTGTGCCTATGATAGTAAGATACTAATATAAACTTTGGAATATATGTGATGTATAAATGATGAACATGAAGATCGAGTTCAAAGAAAGGTTAAAGCTAAAGAAAAATTTCAAGAGTGAAGCTAGAAACACGATGTAAGGTTACTAGTGAGGCATTTCCAGGTGAGTGCATTTTACTTATTCTATTAAAGTATGATATGGGGAAGACTTGCGATGAGTCAACCTGAATGATTTGGAAAGAAATTTTTTCAAATCGATTTATTATATATTCCATATTACTTTGCTAAATGACTTTCTTGAATGATTTTGGGTATGAACTGCCCAATGCATTTTTATATTATATTATGATATATTTTTATTTATGAATACTTTGATATTTAAATGATATGTGAATGTGATGGAAAACCCCATTGTATGCGTATTGAGATTTATATTGTATGATACTTGATTTTGTTAATATTTTAAAAGATTATGATGAGTGAATGATATAAAGTACTTGATTGTGATGATGTTTGAAAAGATTATGATAAGTGAAAGATAAATGATTTAATGAAATGGCCGTTGTAAATGCATTAAGAGTCATAGGTATAATTGGCATTCTTTAGAGTTAGAGAATTATATGAAATAAAATTTGGCATGTAATCTGACCTACGTATCTGACGGTGGTGCCACTAGCAGCTACATTATGTTCCTTAGCATGTAATTTGACATCTCTGTGACGGTGGTGCGTTAGTACTTAGCATGTAATATGACGTCTGAGTGACAGTGGTGATAAAGTACCGGGAATAAATTTTATGGCATAAGTTTGATGTCTAATTGACGGTGGTGTCTGCACGTATGTGAAGATACTGTGATGTATTCCTTAAAGTGACACATTGATACTGTGTTCTACAACACTTGTGCATTATAAGTGAATGATCATTTGACTCTCATACCTTGTATTCTTAGTGATTTACATTGGTCTATAAAATGAAAAAGTGAAGTTTATGTTATGAAATGAAAAAGTGAAAAGTATATGCTATGAAATGAAAGAGTGAAAAGCATATGCTATGAGACGAAAATGAATGATACATGATATGAAATAAATGAAGTGAATGGAACATGCTATGACGTGAAGTGAATGAAACGAAAAGCTTATTTTGAATGAAGTTAAAATGAAATAGTCTACACGACGTGAATTGAAAATGATGTTGCTTTGGGTACTCTATTTTGACTTTAAACGTTTTATGATGATTCTTTGAATCATAGACAAATTTTAAATGATGTTTAATTTAATTATATATGCAATATGTTTTGTTATATATATATATATATATATATATATATATAAGTTTTTTATTACTGTTTTTATTTTAATGTATTAATAATTTAGTAGTAACTTAATGCCTCAGTAAGTGTATACTTAGCGTGTGATGATTTTTACTAGTAAGAAAAGAAGAGCTTTCGGAGTAAGGAGCTAGGCCCAACATCAACTTTTGAATATCAGATCCGCTCTAGAATCAGTATGATATCGTTTTGAATGTTGGTAGTACTAGTTGGAATGTATACTAAATGGTTGTTATACTTAAAAATTGTTATATTTGAATTTGATTTTTATTGATAGTATTTATTATTATTGTTTATATATAGAGATTAGTTGATTAATATTTTAGTTCAATGATTTTTAATGCTATCGAAATGAAATATTTCAATATCTTTGATAATAATTGAATTATTTTAGAAATTTTTTTTCTTGTTTTTGAAAAAGAACTGATTTGTAAATATTACGTGACATCATGGACTCGTATGCGGGAACATATACAGGAAATGAGTGTTATATTTATTCGTATTAGAGCTACAGGTTTAGTCGATTCTAGGCCTAAACCGAGTCTGTTTTGAATTGAAAAGTGTATACAGGCCACTGGGATGTCAACATTACTAATATGTTGATTATGATTTGATTAATCTTGATCCTTACTAATTTGATTTGAATATGTGTTTACTTAGATTTATGAATCTAAGAGAAAAGACAAGGAAGTTGAAAATGTTAATCAGAAGATCGAGATTTTAGTTGACCCAAACTGATAAGAGAAGACTTTAGTAATTCGCTCTAGAAAGGTTAAGTTTGTGAGAGATTTTCCTCCATTTTGTGGGGGAGGGGGGAAGAATATGAAGATGAGGATGATCCAAAAATTGTAGAATATGAAGATGATTCATAGATCACCGTAGATACATTTTATCTTTTTGACAAACTTGCATTTGTTTTAATTGATATTGGTTTTACGCACTAGTATATAAACACTAAGTTTGTTAAAGAAAAGGGATTCAGTTATATCTTATTTCTAGTGATATAGTGGCGACTAACCCTTTAGTCCAGAGTGCTAGGATGAGTCTTATTTGTATAGTTTGTCCATTAATGATTTAAGGAATTGAGTTTCTAACAAATCTAATGAAATTATCTTTTGAGGAATTTGAGATAATCTTGGAAATGGAATGGATTGATTATTTTCCCCACCATACCATTATGATATGTCGCTTAAAGCGATTGATATTGAAGGAATCAAAAGGTTTTGAAATCATAAGTGATTAGTAAAAGGGTAAATATAAATCTATTAATTAATGTTTTTTCAGCAGTAACTGGTAAGGAGTTATTATGGCAACATTGTCAAGCCTTCCTAGTTAATATGGTAGATTCTCAAACTTTGAAGAATGACTTCTATTGAACATAGGGAGTTAAAGGCAAAATTTCAGGAATTGTGAAATTGAAGTTTTATAAGATTGAGTGTGTCACCTCGACGTGTACCAGTGTTGTTTGGTTTGTGAAATTGAAGGACGTGTCTATGCAATTATGCATAGATTATTGTCAACTGAATAAAGTGACAGTGAATAATAAGTATCTTCCCCCAAGGATCCCGAACATAAGTTGGAATTAATTCTGACTATCTGTGATTATCCTGATGTGTTTCCAGAGGAATTACCTCTATTACCTCCAATTCGAGAAATAGAATTCGGGACATAGGTACAATTAGGGACTACTCCGGTCTCAATTTCTCCATATTGAATGGCTCCAGTTGACCTTAAGGAGTTGAAGGATGAACTTCAAGAACTTTTGGATCGAGGCTTTATACAACCCAATATATCTCATTGGGGAGCTCTAGTTTTCTTTGTGAAGAAGAAAGATGGATCGATTATCGTCAACTTAATAAGCTCACGATAAAAAATAAGTATCCCATGCCAAAAATCGATGACCTATTAAACCAACTTAAAGGTGTTTCATTATTTTCAAAGATTGATCTCCGATTAGGTTTCTATCAGATGAAAGTAAAAGACTCTGATGTTCCAAAGACAGCCTTTCGAACTCGTTATGGCCATTATGAATTCCTAGTGATGCCTTTCGGGCTTACAAATGCTACGACAACATTTATGGACCTAATGAATTAATTATTTCAGCCCTACCTAAATACGTTTGTCGTTGTTTTTATCAATGATACTTTGAGACAAGCAATTGTTTGCCAAGTTCATTAAATGTGAATTATAGCTTTCAATAGTTTCATTTATTGGTTATATTGTATCTTCGGCTAGAATCTAAGTTGATCCAACAAGGATTTAAGTAATCACTGAATGGAATCATTCAAAGAATGTTAGTGAAGTCAGAAGTTTTCTAGGGTTAGTAGCCTATTATAGGAGATTCGTTAAGGGATTCTCAATGATAAATTCTCCCCTAACCAAGTTACTCCAAAAGGATATTAAATTCGAGTGGTCAGAACGTTAGCAATAGAACTTCAACCAACTCAAGCATATCCTCACTAATGCCCTAGTTTTAATCCAACTTGAACCATGCAAGGATTTCACTATATTCAGTGATGCTTCTTATCTAGGTTTAGGATGTGTTTTAATGCAATAAGGTAAAGTTATAGTCTAACTTCTCGTTAGTTTAAACCATATGAACTTAATTATCCAATGCATGATCTCGAACTTTCAGTCGTTGTGTTTGATCTATAGATCTAGACATTATATTTATGGAGAGAAATGTTACATCTTTACCAATCATAAAAGTCTGAAGTATTTGTTAAGTAAAAAAGATCTAAATCTTCTTCAAAGACATTGGATGGAACTCTTGAAAGATTACGATCTAGTTATTGATTGCCATCCTGGAAAGGCAAATGTTGTGGCTGATGCATTCAGTTACAATTTTTGAAATGGTAAATTTGTAATTGTAAGTCTTTAACTCCATATACTTATTTCTCATTTAACTTTGTAAGTTTTTGTGTTATACCCTCAAAACAATTAATTCTCATTTCAGGCTTAAAAAAATATATGTCTTTTGGCTAAAGTTCGAGTTCAGTTAACCATTGTTTCAAGAATCTGTCAATTACAACAATTAAATGATAAAATTTGATATATTCTTGGAAGGATTCAAATTAATCCCAACTCTGATTACTTAGTTAACGCTGATAGACTACATTATTTTCGAAATTGAATTTATATGCCTGATAATGGTGTACTTAAGTTAGACATTCTCTGAGTTATATGAATTGTACATTAAGGAGGTGATGAGACTTCATGGTGTACCTAAGTCCATTATTTCTAATCGAGATTCACGATTTACATTCCATTTTTAGAAGTATTTACAAGAATCTCTAGGAACTTAAGTACATCTTAGTACGACTTTCCATCCATAAATAGATGGTCAGTCAGAAAAAGTTATTCAGACTTTGGAGGATATGCTTAGAGCTTGTGTGATCGACTTGAAGGCATTTGGAAAAAATCTTTACCTTTGGTTGAGTTTGCATACAATAATATTTATCAAGCTTCGATTCAGATGGCTCCATTTGAAGCCTTGTATGGGAGGAAGTGTTGTATATCTCTATGTTGGTATGAATGAGGAGAGAACAAGTCCTTGGGCCCGATTTGCTTTGAGAAACTGAAGAGGAAGTTGCTTTGATCCATGAAAAGCTTAAAACTACTTTTGAGAGGAAAATGTATTAGGATGATCTGAAACGAAAGGATATACAATATTATGTGGGAGAACAAGCATTTTTGAAGGTATCTCCATGGAAGAAAATCATTTGATTTGGACAAAAAGGAAAGATCAGTCCCCATTTTATTGGGCCATTTGAAGTAGTTGAAAAGGTAGACCCTGTGGCTTATCGATTGGCTCTTCCACAAGAAATCAATAGAATACATAATTTATTTCACATATCAATGCTTCGAAAGTACCACTCAAATCATTCTCATGTGATTCAGCCTGAGTCCATTGAGATTCATTCTGACCTAAGCTATGAAGAGGAACCTATACAAATCTTAACTTGAGAAACCAAGGAACTCCGTAACAAAAAGATTCCTTTAGTCAAAGTTCTCTAGAGAAATCATAAGACTGAAGAGGCTACTTGGGAGCCTGAAAGACAAGATACGGGAACAATATCTTCTACTCTTCACTTCAGGAAAATTCGAGGATAATTTTTTAGGGGGAGAATTGTAACACCCCTGAAATAGGTCTAGATTTTGTTTGACTTCCGATGTTTGAAATTTATTTTTAAATATTCAAAAATTGTCCTTTTAACCATTAAGTATAATCTATGGATAAACCTTAAAGCAATTAGGTTAATTTTTAATTTTCATAAAAAAAGACCAAAATGTAGGAATTGAGATATTGGTATCTTGAAATGTAAGTGAAATATAAAGACCGATTCATTTGCATGTTTTTGTTCAAGAAACAAGGCCTTAATTTAGCCAAATCCAAAAGATGATGATTTATCTCCTTAGGTGTCATTTGATGCTATTTTTGAGTGAATTTTTAATTTAGAAAATTGATACATTTTGGGTGTGTTTCACGTCTAAGGCATAGGGAGAGAGAGAAAATTCTTTTACTTCATCTTCTTCCTTACTATTTCCACCATTAAAGAATCACCTTAAGCATTCATATCTTTTCAAGACAAATCCTCTCAATCTAGCCATTAGAATTTAATTCCAATCATATACTTGGTAAGCTCTTGCTCCTATCTTTCATTTGATACCAATTTTGTTAAGTTTAGAGCCTATGTGTTCTTGAGCCATGAACCCTAAATATGAGAATTTATTTAATTTAGAGGTATTAATTTATAATCTAAGTGACTATAAGTTTCATGGTAATTTTCCATGATTTTTGGGGCTTTGGAGCATCAAAGCCTAATTCTTTAAAGTTATGGTTCCTGTGTCATTTTTTTACAAGTTTGATATTTTGTATTCTTGTTACTTGAATTGATAAATCATATGTTTGTTTTCATGTATCCAAGAATCGATTAAATAAGCCTCCAATAAAAAAATTCAAAGGTATCGGGTAATGGAATTGTAATTCGGGACACTCCGTGAATTTGAGGTAATCGGCGAGTGTAGTTGCATTTATGGGTGACTCGGTGTCACTCTAAGTTAATTTCAATAACCGTTTTAACTTGTAAATTCATATGGTAAGTTTTGGGCTCATATAGAGCAATGAATGACAATGAAAACATTAAGATAAAGTAATGTAAGTATATGTGATGATATATTATGGTATGTTAATTGTTCTTTGACATGCATAATAAGCAAGCATTTAAAATTGAAAATTAAACTTCTATGTAATTTGTAAGTATGCAATAAAGGAAAAATGTGATACGAAAGCAAGTTTAAAAACAAGTTATTTATGTATATGATCTAAGGCTCACTTGGTAAGCCAAGTTAATATATGATTATGATAAATTAAAAATAAATGTTGCTATTGGATGATAAGTTTAGTTTGGAAACAATTGGTATCCCATAAAGTCCATTTAAGCTCATACCGGGGTTTGGATTATGATCCATGGATGATAATCCATATTTGACAAAGCTGGAGGGATGTCATTATGATCCATGGATGATAATCCATATTGAGGGCTAAAATGTCTCAAAAAAAGAATAAGGGATAAAATGATTATTCTGTCAAATGTTAGGTGACTTTTTGCCCTAAAATGAAATGTTGGGAGTCAAAATGCTCCAAAAAATGAATGACAAAATGACCATTTTGGTAAACGTTGGGGGACTAATTTTGGTATTATGCCTTTACCAAATGTACTAGTATTTCTTTCATCTATGTGTCAGGGAAGTCTATGTAAAGTATGGATGTAAATATACTTCACATGATGGACTAAGGGGTGTTAAGTGCGATCGTATCCTTGAAATTTTTAAATTCCTATTTAGTTTAGGTTTGTTTTTTGTATTTTCTATTGATGGTCTAATTTCACACCCTTGAAACTTTATAATTTTGCATCTCCTAAATTTCTAATATAATTTCCTAATGTGTACCCTGACTAGGGGTGATCATTCGATCGAGTTGTTTTGAGTCAAAAAAATTGAGTTATTCGAGTTGACGAGTCATATTTTGTAACTGGAACTTAACTTGAATTTTTTTTCAAGTCAAGTTGAGTTTAAGAAAATGAAGTCGAGTTTAAGAAAATGAAGTCGAGTTAATTGATTTCTTTACAAAATTTATTATAATTATTTATAGTATTATGGTAAGGATTGATTCTAAATTTTTCGATTTTCTCTAACCATATAAAATATATATGTTTCTTCATATTCTTTAAACAATATAATGTTATTTAATAGATCAAATATGATCTAAAAATATTTACAATATTATATTTTTAAAGAAGATATTTTGAGGGTAAAGTATCGATGAGAGTATAAAAGAGTCAAGAAATTGATGGGAAGAAAGAATTTGCAAACAATTGCAATCAAAAGACCAAATTGAGTAAAATGTAAAGTTAAAGGACTAAATTAAAAGAGAGAATATTTTTAGTAAAAAAGAATTAAAATTACATAGGCATTCTATAATGGTATAGGAGCATGTGACTCAAATTTGGTGAAAAATGGACTTAAAAATGAACGATGAATTGAAGAAATAAAAAACCATGAAAAATTGAGGGACTAAATTGAAAAATAAAAAATTTATCAAAAAGAGGAATTGAAAACACATAGACATTCTATGATGATTTAGGATCACATTAATTTGGTAAAAAATGGACTTAGAATGAATGAGGAATTGAAGGAATAAGGGAATTAAGAATTAAATCACAAAATAGTCAACCAAATTTTCAGTTTTTTGAGTATCTCGAAATTTCTAAATTTTAATTTGACACGAACTCAAAAATAAAATTTATAATTTGGGTTGACTCGAATAACTCGAAATTGAGAAAAAAATTGAGTCGAGTCAAGTTTTGTTCACTTCTACTCCTGACATAAAATCTTGCATCCATTCTTGCTAGTGGTAGGTCCAAAAATATTTTTTAGAGTGAACACGTATATATTAATAACCTAAATTTTTCATATTGGATTAACACAAATAAAATTTTAAACTACACTATCAGTAAAATAAATAAATAATAAAAAAAATCAAATTTCAAGGTATACATCTGACCACCATGAACAATGAGTACATCCACCCTTGGTACTTGCTTGACATTAAATCACAAGTCCATATCCACTGATAAATTGAAGGATGTTACCCGTTTAGATATACATAAAAATCAATAGTTCAATTTCACGTGCTTACCAACAATAGAACAGATTTTTTTTGTTTTTGTAAAGTAGGAGGGGTCAAATTACAATTAAGTAAAGGGCTAACTTCTGTATCTTCTAAAAGAAGAGATGCGATATTCATAATTAGACCAAAGCAGAAAATGGGCCACCACCAGAGGGTTTTTTTTTTTCTTGTAAGAGAGAAGATTGAAGCCAAACTGAGTATCCACGAGTATGGATGGGCATGGGGCGGGTCGGGCCGACATTTTGACTGCCCTGACTCCGACTCGAAAATATATACTTTATACTTAACCCCGACTCGCCCTAGTAAATTTTAATTGTTCTCTCGCCCCGACCTCACCTCAATTTTTAAGTTAAAACCTTAATACGATCCGACCCGATCTGAATATATTAATATTTTAAAAATAATTATAATAATATATTTTTTAACAATATATTTATAATTATTTATTATATTTTAAATGGTTAAAATAATATATTTTATTATAACTTTTATATTTTTAATAATTAAAGAATGTATTTTAACAATATAAAAATAAAAATCTTTAATATATATATATATATATGTCTAAAAACGATTTTTTTCTTAAAAGTGAGATTTAAAAAAAACACATATTTTTTATTCATTAATTTTTAAGTAAAAAATATTGTGATTTTAAAAACCTCTCGTTTCAAAAAAAATTGAGATTTCCTTTACGATAAAAAAACCGGTTCGAGGAGTCGCAACCAATCTTTGATTAGGGTGTGATTGGGCACCAAAAAACGTTTTGTCATTTTAAATAAAAATTAATTTTAATTAAAACTACAAATTAAGGTATGCGTTACCAGAAAATGAGTTTGAGAGTCCGTTATGTGTGGGGAAGGATTAGCACCTCCACAACGCCCTAAATCGATACCTAGTCAATTAATTAAAGTCTTTACAATGAAATTTACAAATTCGAATTTAATTTGATTTATGATCCCATAAAAATAACAAAAAAACTAAATTTTATAATGAAATATAATAATATTAAATTATTTCCTATCGAGAAGAAACAAATTCCTCTGAACTTGAGAAAATCAATTCTTACTCCAATCGAAATAAAAAATATTATAATTTCATTATACTATTCAAATACACCAAAATAGATTAAATCAAAATTACCAAGCCTTTTTAGAAAGATAAAGAATATTAAATTATTTAAAAATATCGAGAGTAGATCTTAGATAAGTTCTAATAATCTTTTCTCAAAAAATTTAAATAACCGAACATATCATTTTCTTTCGTTCCCAAATTTTAAAGTGACGAATCAATTTTTTAGGTGTCACTGATGAGATAGACTTTTAATTCAAAATCTTCAAAAGCGGCTCTCTAATGAGTTAAGACAAGCCACTCAAAACAATTTTAAATTAAAAGGGTATTACCCTTAATCCAATCATGTAATTAGAGGTCGAGTTATGCATATGAGGTTAACATACAATTCATGCAAAAATGTCATGCGACTTGTAAATATTTCATCTTCATATTTTCATACAAGGAACCATATTAACATGCAAAATAAAGAAATACAACTAATTAAAGAAAATCACTATTATGGACTAAATTAAAAAGAAATAAAAAAATACATGGATTAAATCTACTAGCTAAAATAATCTAAATTAGGGCTAAAATAATTGAAATCTAAATCTAAGGATTCAATTTAAAATTAAAATTCTAGGACCAAATTTTAACACAATGAAACAATTCAGCGAGTTCTAACATAGTGAATATATTAAAAATGAAAGGAAATTAAGCATGCAAGATCGAAATTATGACAGTGACCTAAATAGAAAACTAGAAACTAATGGCTAAAATAAGCTAAAGAAAGAATTAAGACCCCATGCATAAATATCATTTTTCCTACAAAAGTATTCACTAGGAACAGAAACGAAATTATTTAAAACAAGGAGCCAAAAAAGTTTCATTCAAAATTATGATGACTACATGCACAATTCTACATATGCATTAAAAACAAATGTTCACATACATAATCTCAACACCTTTAAAACATCAAATAGCTCCAGAGACCAACGTGAAATTAAGAGAGCATTTTGTCACCTTCTCGCCGGGAGAGAAAGCTGTCACCCACCATCGTATTCAGATAGCTGTTTGACGCCAAACTTCAAGGGAAACCTCGACTCAATGTCGAGAGCTCGAATATGGCCTTGTTTTTGTGAGAAATAGTGTTCAAATCCACAGAATGACTGATAAATGTTTCAGCTTTTCCTCTTTGATTTGTTGTCGACTACCATTAGATTGGATTCGTTTTTAAATATGTGGTTTCTCTCACTATAACGAAGCCTTTTACCGCATGGATCGTCAGATGGATGTCTTAATCCTCGGAAAAGTGCATCGGCCGAAGGGAAAAGCACCCCTCTCTCTTTTTATTTTCTTTCTCGGTTCTCACCACCACCGTCCAAGCTCTCCCCCTTTTCGTTTTACTCTTTTGGTTGGATGATTTTTTTATTGTTTTTCTCTGTGGTTTTTTGTGTTGCTAATGTTTTCGAAATGCTCTCTTCTTTTCTGTTTTTGTTTGCTGCTAATATATATTATTCCTCATTATCATCTGCCACTTCAACCTGGTGTAACGGTTTGCACGGAGGGGAAAGGACAAATTCTCAAACGCTTCATATTCAGGAATATTGATTGTTTTTAAGGAGATGAGCTTGTAACTGATACAACCTATATGTATTGTTGGCTTGCTGAAGCGATACTGGCGCGTTGAGACACCAATGCTCTGTCAAGGTTGTTAACCAGAGCAAAGTTAGAGAATTACAACTGCCCCTTTTTGCTTGTTATTGTAAAACAAAAATAAAGCAAAGATAAAAGATAGCCTAATTTTGTAAGGTTCGGTTGTAAACAATTTGAAAGGTTAGTCCACTCCACTACAACTTCAAGGTAGGTCAGATTTGATATGCTCCGTTGTTACTTCAGGATAAGTGAGACTTGAAAAATCTTTGAAGGATGAGTATGCTCCCTTTTCTTTCAACGAGTATAGGACTCGAACAATCTTTAAAAAATGAGTCATCTCCCTATTCTTTTAGGGAGTATAAGACTCAAATAATCTTCGGCAACCCGATCTACTCCCTATTCTTTCAGGGAGTATAGAACTCGAACAATCTTCTAAAAACGGGTTCGCTCCCTATTCTTCCAAGGAGTATAGAACTCGAACAATCTTTTGAAAACGGGTTCACCGCCTATTCTTTCAAGGAGTATAGAACTCGAACAATCTTCTGAAAATAGATCTGCTTCCTTTTCCTTTAGGGAGATCAGACTCGAGACTGATTTTCTTCACTACTCTTCCGTGAAGGCTAAGATGATTTGCTTCACTACTATTTCACGAAGGCTTAAGATTAACTCGCTTCACCACTCCTTCGTGAAGGCTTAATATTAACTTTCTTCGAAGGAGCCTGAAAAACAAGCATTACCAATCATTAATGTATGCTTGAAAAATATTATACACGAAAGTTTAGAATTTGAGAAAGTTTATAAAAATCCATATCCATTGTGAAAACTGGTCTCGCAGCCATTGGATATGTGAATCTACTTTGGCTCAATTGTCGTCCAAACATCCCTCTTTTCAAGATTTCAAAACTAATTATCCCCATCTTGATGTTTTAATATCTTCAATCTTCAACTATATTTGGGAAACTAGTAGATATTTAAGTCATCATGCAATTATGAATGTCATGATCCTATTCATGCCTACATTGTATGCAATTATGCATTTTAATGCGTTTTCTTCTTCAAAGGAACAACATATCCTTTTGATCTCAATAGAACTTGGTTTCATCTTGGGCATAGAACATTTGACCAGACCACCCCAATTAACAATCTCAATACCATATCTTTCGGTTTAACAGGACCTTGACTCATTTTTTTGGAACCTGCCAGTACCCATGACCAACTTCTTGATTAATGACAATCCCTTTAGCTCATCTTTCAATGGCCAAGATTTTATATGAATTCCAAGGTCTTAGTTTTCCATAACCATACAAGCTTACATGTTAAAACTATTGTCAGCTTTAGAATACATGCATTTTCCAAAACCTTTTGCATAATAATACAAAATGATCTCATATACTTCAAGTTAAGTTATATGTTTTAACTTTTCAAAATAAGATACTTGCAAAAGGGGAATTAACAAGAAATGACTTCTTTTTATTTATATAAATGTAAAGAGCGTGAAACTCTTTTTGAACTCCCAAATCTCTCATTATTGGATGCCGTAAACCAGTATTGAATCTCATGTGCATTCAATTTCTCTCCTGGTTTTTTTCATCAAGACTTATTAATCTTTAGCCTCAACCCTAATCACCAACTACTATTGTTACTACCCATATTAGGAGCTCTTTCTACTTCCAAAATCAATTCAAAACCTCCACCATGCACGGATTATGAATTTAAACAAAACTCAAGCCGCCCTTTGCGGGTTTTCAACTTGAGACCTCCTTTGGTTTCAAGATGCCCTTTTCAGGTATTTATCTTGAACCCATTCTTTTTCTTTTTCTTTTTTTTTTCTCTTCAAGCAAAATATCTTTTAACTGCATCGGAATTCATTGGGTTGGGTAATTCTGATCCGTCCATTTCAGTTAAGACTAGAGCTCCCCCAAAAAAGACTTTATTGACAACATAAGGTCATTCCCAGTTGGGCATCCACTTTCCTCGGAAATCTTTCAGAATAGGCAATTCTAAGCACCAAATATCCTTCTTGGAATTTTCGAAGGTGAACTTTCTTATCATGTGCTCGTATCATACATTTCTCGTGCATCTGACCATGACAAATAGCTTTCAATCTCTTTTCTTCAATTAGATTCAATTGGTCATACCTAGCATGTACCCATTCTGCCTCATCTAGCTTCACATCTGACAAAACTCAAAGTGAGGGAATTTTCACCTTAATAGGTAAGACAACTTCCATCCCATATACCAAAGAAAACAGAGTTGCCCCATTCGATGTCTGTACTGAAGTTCAATAAGAAAAAAGAGAAAATGGCAACTTCTCGTGCCAATCCTTATAGGTCTCGGTCATCTTCACTATGAGCCTTTTGATGTTCTTATTTGCTGCCTCTACTGCCCCATTCATCTTTGGGCGATAAGTAGTGGATTATGATGTTTTATTTTGAACTACTTACAAACTGAGTCCATCATCTTATTGTTTAAATTCAATGCATTGTCGGAGATAATCCTTTCTGGTAAACCATATCGACAAATGATTTCCTTATTTAAGAATTTACATATTATCGACTGGGTAACATTTGCATAGGAAGTTACTTCTACCTATTTGGTGAAGTAATCTATGGCTACCAGAATGAAGCGATGACCATTCGATGCTTTGGACGAAATTTGTCCAATAACATCTATACCCCACATTGAAAATGGCCATGGAGTTGTCATTACATGCAACTGATGAGGAGTATGTATCTTATCTCCATAAATATAACATTTATGACATTTTCAAACATAATTAATACAGTCAGTTTCCATAGTTGACCAATAATACCCAAATCTCATAATCTGCCTAGCCATGACATGCCTATTAGCATGGGTACAACATATTCCTTCATGCACTTCTTCGAGAATTGTTTTGGCTTCTTTCCTATCCACACACCTTAACAAGACCTGATCCATACTTTTCTTGTACAAAGTCTCACCATCAAGCACATACCCTGATGCCATTCTTCTAATGGTTCTCTTATCATTCTCAGTAGCCTGTTGTGGATAACTCTTATATCTTATATATTGCAAGATATCATAATACCATGGGTTTCCATCATCATCTTCTTCAATATTAAAACAATGTGCTGGAAACTCATAAGCCTTTATTTCAATGGGCATCATATTTGAATGCTCGCTCATCTTAAATACCGTTGCCAATGTGGCCAAGGCACCTGCCATTTAATTCTCTTCTCTGGGGAGGTAATTGAAAGTTACTTCTTAAAATTATTTGACCAGTTCCATAACCAACTTACAGTATTCTATAAGCTTGGGATATTTTGTCTCTCATTCTCCCCTGAGCTCTAAGAACCAGAACACAAGCTTCATATTCGGCCATATTGTTTGTACAATCAAAATTAAGCCGACTGGTAAAAGGATAATGCTCTCCGTCTGGTGAGACCAAAATGGCCCCGATTCCATGTCCCATGGCATTTAAAGCACAATCGAAGTTCAACTTCCAATATTTACTAGTGGATGTAACTGCTTCTTCCACCAAAATAGCCATTAAATCCTCATATGGGAAATCAAAGCTTAACGACTCATATTTTTCCGAAGCTCTACTTGCAATGAATTCCGCTATAGCACTTCCTTTAACTACTGTCTAGTTTACATACTGGATGTCAAATTCAAACAATAGGATTTTTCAACGAGCTAATCTTCCAGATAATGTAGGTACACCCATTAGATACTTCAAAGGATCAATCTTGGATATAATCCAAGTAGTATGATACAACATATATTGTCTAAGCCTCTGGGTAGCCCATACTAAAGCGCATCATAATTTTTCAATTGGTGAGTATCTAGTGTCACATTCAGTGAACTTCTTATTGAGATAATAGATAGCCCTCTCCTTCTTTTCAGTTTGGTCACGTTGCCCCAGTACACACCCTATTAAATTTTCATAAACTGATAAATAAAGGATCAAGGGTTTGCCTGAGATGGGAGGCGTTACGATTGGAGTACTCGACATATATTTCTTCATTTCTTCAAAAGCTTTTTGAAAATCCTCACTCCATTCCCCTGAGTTATTCTTGCGAAGAAGACAAAATATGGGATCATATTTTTCAGTCAACTGTGAAATAAATCGAGCTATATAATTCAATCTCCCCAAAAATCCTCTGACCTCTTTTTGTGTTCTTAGGGGTAGCAAATCTTGAATGGCTTTTACTTTATCTGGATCTATTTCTATTCCTTTTCGGCTTACTACAAATCCTAAGAGCTTTCCAGATGTCACCCCAAAAGTACATTTATTTGGGTTGAGTTTTATATGATATCTTGTTAGTCTTTTAAAGAGATTTCTTAAATTCCCAATGTGTTCTTCCTTTGTCTTGGCTTTAACAATCATATCATCGACATATATTTCTATTTCTTTATGCATAATGTCGTGAAATAACGCCACTATGGCCCTTTGATATGTTGTCCCTACATTTTTCAATCCAAACGACATTACCTTATAACAAAATGTTCCTCACATGGTAACAAACATCATTCTTTCTATATCTTCAGGGTTCATCTTAATTTGATTATAGCTAGAGAAACATCCATAAATGAGAACAAAGAATTTCCAACAGTATTATCCACTAAAGTGTCTGTATGTGATAAAGGAAAATTATCCTTTGGACTAGCTCTGTTGAGATCTCTGTAGTCAACACACATTCAAACTTTCTCATCTTTCTTTGGTATTGGGACGATATTCGCCACCTACTCAAGATATTTAGCCACCTTAAGAAACCCGACATCAAATTGTTTCTTCATTTCTTCTTTAATTTTGAGCAGCATCTCAGGTCTCATTCTTCTTAGTTTTTGTTGTACATGCTTACACTCATGTTTTATCAACAGTTTATGGACAACCAATTCTGTATCTAAACCTGACATATATTCGTATGACCAAGCAAAACACATCCTTGTATTCTTGAAAAAATTCTATCAAATCCTGTCGTCCTCCAATAGACAGAGTGGTACCAATCTTTACTTCTTTCTTATCCTCTTTGTCCCCAAATTCAAATTCTCAATAGGCTCTTTATGAGGCAGAATATGTTTATATTCCTTTTCCACCATTTTTTAGCAATTTAGAAGGTAATTCACATCCCTCATCATTATCACAATCTTCGATTTGCCCTTGACATATAAGCTTCTCGAAATCAATCTTTGGGTCAAGGTCATCATCATTCATATTATTGATATTTGAGTTTCTGAAAGAATAACGAAAGAGAATATATATATATACATATATACATATGGAGGATCTTTTCCCATATAAATAAATAGAAAGAAATAATACATACACATATACAAAAAAGAATGAAAAATTGCATGGGAGAATATTTTCCATTTTGAACTAATGGAATGCATCTTTTATTGAAAGTAAGTAAAAACAAACAGCTTAACCCTTTACATAAAATCACCTATTACCCTAGGGTATGAACAATAGGGGAACGTTCTAGTGCATTACTCTATAAAAAAAACTTGTAAATTATAGGCAATTCTTCTACGGTCCAATTATTCAACACAGAGCCTGGCGATGCAGGGTAAATGCCCGTAGCTCTCATTTCTTCAAACTCATCATCTGTTATAACATTAATGCCTAAATCTCCCAAGGCATTCTCAACCATCACCTCAGTGTTCCTCGAATTCCCTTGAAACATATGCCCTCCTGATATGAAAGTGCTGCTCAACGGAGGAAAGATCATGGGTTCCCAACTAAGGTCTTTACCAACCAATTTGGTCATTCTCATTTCCTGATCCTTTTTAATTCCCCTTAGTTTTTTCCCTCAAAGTTGGCTGATACCCCAAACCAAATTGATCTCTTTTAGTAATAGGGTATATTGGATTCACTAGCCCTTACAACTGACTTTCTAACCCTTTTCCAACTTTTGCTCATATTTCAAGGGTCAGTTTAAGCCCTATCTTGGTACAATTTGACAATCTATGCTTTGGTATCTTTCTACCTTTAGCTAAAAACATGGTATTGACAAACTCTAACAATCTGAAAGAACATTTGAATGCTTACTCCTCCACTTAAATATATGGAGCAGTAGTAGAAACATAAGCAATGATGTCCTCTTCAGAGTAAATACATACCAACCTTCCATCAATTACAAATTTTAGTCTCTGGTGCAATATTGATGGAATTGCATCGACCTGATGAATCCAAGGTCATCCCAATAAGAAATTGTATGTAGGTATAATGTCTATCACGAGAAATTCCACTTCATGAGTTTCTAGACCAATGGTTAGAGGAGCATCAATCTTGCCTAACACTTCTCTTTTAGTCCCATCAAAAGCTCGAACCACACTCTGATAGCTTCTCATAAGTGAACTATCTAATGGTAGCTTATTCAGAGTCACCAAGGGCATTACACTCAAAGACGAACCATTATCAACCAATACTCGGGAAATCACATACCCTTTGCACCTAACTGTGATGTGCAAAGCCTTATGACTACCAATCATCCCAGAAGGGATCTCATCTTCAAAAAAAGATAGAAAATTATCAGCTTGTATGTTGGCAACTAATTGGTTTACTTTGGAATAAAGGTCTGGTTCAAAACCTTTAACAAAGTGTTTTGATGGGCCTCTAAACTCTAAAGAAGTGATAAGACAAAGATACAGGCAGACAACTTGTACAACTGTTTAACAATATTGTACTCACTGTGTTTCAAGAACTTCAAAAATTCCACTGCTCCGCTCTCAATTACAGGTTCATTGACGACGGGCTCATATTCTTTTATCTGCATATCAACCTTTTTCCCCTTATCAATAGCAACCTTCTTCTCATAATCTTTAGGTGGATTAAGAGAATAACACCTGCCGCTTTTGGTAAAATAACCCACCTCATCTATTTCCTCACTTTTTTTGTTACCTCTCCCATCTGGCAATCATATCTCCAAGGAACCTGTTTATTATCTTTGTATGGGAACGGAGATGGAGGTGTGATAACCACCTTTGGAGCTACTTTTTCTATTTCTCTAGTCTTTGGAGTAATGATTAGGGGACAACTAGCATTATAGACCCCTTTAGACGATCCTTCTGAAGCACAAACTTTCACTTCATCTTCTTCAGCAATCTCTTTAAAGAACTCAATCTCTTTACTGTCTATCATGTCTTGTACTAGAGATAGGAAATCAGGACATTGTTGAATATTGTGTCCTTCATAGTTATGATAATCGCATACCTCTCCACTGTTAAAATGTTCACATATCAAACTGAGCTTCAACAATCCTACCTTAACCATTTGACACCACACCCAATACATGGGTGACATCACCTCACAAACCTTCCTTATAATTCTCATTCCTTTCTCTTCAGTAAATGTGTTAATCCCTACTCCTGCATGGTTCGACAACAGATTCTAAGTTATATTTGGTTGTTCGCTGTCACCAAAATTGATGACATTCCTTGTTCTGAAAGCTTGGACGACCTTTTTAAACGTAGTACAATTTTTGATAGAATGTCCAGGATTCCCCATATGGTATTCACATTAAACACTAGCATAATACCATTTTGGATAAGGAGGCTACATTGGCGTCACATAATACGGTGAAACTACATACCGATCATATAATATCTGAAATAATTCCTTATAAGTCATCGGGATAGGGTCGAATTGAGGCCTCTGTCTCCTCTGGTCCCTTGCCCCTTGTCTATTGTCATTTTGTGTTGATGACCCTATTCCTTGAGGTTAGGACACGATGATATTATTAGAATCGTATTGCCTCACGTTGTTGACTTCATTTTCCTTTTTATCTCATTGGTGGTCTTTTGTTATACTCACATCTATCACACCTTCCATTTTTTATTGTCATTTCAATCATTTCCCCAGCCGTAACCAGATCGAAAAAACTTTTAGAAGAATTCCCTATGAGGTGAGTGATAAAAAGAGCCCTCAACGTGTTGATGAAGAGCATGTTTATCTCATATTCTTCGAGTAGTGGGTGAACTTGCACAGCCACGTTCCTCCATCTTTGAGCATATTGTTTAAAGCTCTCGTTAGATCTCTTTTCCATGCTCTGTAGCATAATTTGATTGGGCCTTACGTCCTTCACATGTTTATACTGCTCAAGGAAGGCTTTGTCCAGATCCTTCCACGACTTGATATGAGCCCTACTCAGTTGATTATACCATCGGATTGCTAACCCTGTAAACTTTCCTAGAAGAAGTGTATTAATAACTGGTCATCCCCTATGTATCCAGTCATCTTCCTACAAAACATCGTGATGTGCACAGAAGGACACCTTTTACCATCAAACTTCTCAAAATCAGGAACTTTTTATTTCGGGGGTAACACTAAGTTAGGAACCAAACTCAATTCTTTGGCGTTGCGTCCATATACACTAGTATCTTCTTTCATAGCCATGATTTCCCCTTCTAGCATTTTCCACTTCTCCTCCATTTGTTGTTTTTTGTTCCAACCTGACCTTTTCATCAAGATATGGAACCTAGTGATGTTGATGTTCTTCTTGGTGTGAACTAGCTCCAAGATATAAGTTTATCGATGCACTGGATGGGTTGATGTATACCTTCTCAATATGAATAGGCGTTTCTTGAATGATCTGGGATTGAGCTGGGATGAACCCAGGTGGGTAAAGTGGTCCCTTAGTTACAGTTTCAGGTACATGACTCTTTCCTTGCACAATATTCCTTCCTTCTAGCATACTAGCGAACTTAGCAAGAATATCTTTTTTTGGCATTCAACATATCTTCTTGCATCTTTCTCATATTCTCTTGTATCTCTTGTTGAGTTCTCTCAATTTGGGTAATTTTTTAATCCATAGCCTTTTTCCTGGTTTTATACGGATGCTTAGAGGTTTCCATAATTCTGTCACACAATATTTTTATTAACGTTAACATTTATTAATGAATATGATTATGAATGAATAAAATGCGGTGCAAAAACTTAAATGCATTGCTAAAAATAAAAATACACATGCAGAATGCAGGGTGTTGATCCTGGAACGACTCCTTAGAAAAACTCCATAATCTTCTGGTTTTCTTTATCATCGGGCTCCATTTCTTCACTTACAGCAGCAACTTCCTGAGATAGGTTGACCAAATATTGAGTTATTCTTTGAGCATGTCCTAGGTAGCAAGCAATAAGGTCCTCTCTTTTATTAACTCTTGCCTGAACTTGCTTCCACTGAAAACGTCACTGCATAACCCCCTTATACGGAACTATTGGAAACTCATTTGCTCGCCTCTGAAAATCTTGAACCATAGCCTCAAGTTGACTCATTTCTTCAGACTTTTAACCTCCTCACGGCTCGAGCTACCTTCCCTACTTCGGTATCGTCATAATGCATCCTCTAAACTCAAAATCTTCCCCTTCAACTTCTCATTCTAGGCTTGACTCTCTTGTAATCGTTGCTCTATAGAACTCTTTTCTCTCGATAAAATCTTAACTCGGTGCCTACTTTTCTTGAGCTCTTCTTGACTCTCTTCGGCTTCTCTCTTTAGGCTCATCTCTTTTTGTCTCCATTCGACAGATGACTTACTCGAACTAGAAGTTGTCTGAGCTTTTACCATTCACTGATAAGATAACTGAAGATCGTAAAAGTCTAGCCGAAGTTGCTTCTCCACTTTTTCAATTCGATCTACTTTACCCTTCTGAATATCAATCTCCAACCTTTTTTATATACTTCACCTTCTAGCTTTTGCAAAGTCGCTCTCCATTGTTTCCTTTCTGCTTCGAAATCGTGCTTAGCTAGTTCTAATGGATATGGCACCATTATCAAATATTCTTTCATAGGCTGAATGTTTTCAGGATTCACTATCGGGATGTTATCATTTACTTGACTACTTCTCCACTGCTCGTACTTCTGAGATAACTCAAGATCATAGGTGAACATATTCACACTACGAGTTTGTTTTTATGCCTCAGTAACACCCTTGACTTTACTCTTACAATATTCTCCTTTGAATGCAAAATCTGACCCTGCTAAGTCCTATATGGCTGGAATGAATTGCCTTAACCCGTACTCTCTAGAAACTAGCAAAGGTGCGTACCCGACAAAACCCGAGATACTTGGCAAAGGAACCCAATCTCGCTCTCCACATCTATAAAGTATATTTGAAGAAACATTCCATGAAGCTCACCATAAAACATCACCATATATGATATCCTTGAAGATAACCATTCATTTCTCTTTCGTGAAACCCCCAGGCCATTCTTTAGAAAGAAAATCCTTCAAAGGTGAAAACCCGTCCAGAAACACTCTTCTTGGTGCCCTTTCAACGTGTTTGAAATGACTAAGAATCCAAACTAGAAATAGGGGCACACACCCTATAAAACATCATTCTCCTTCTCACCTACAAGAACTCAAAGAACGAAAAGTCCCAGTTAGAACGGCTGGAACAGGATCCACATGCTTATCTAATCTTTCGAACAGGTCGACGACTGATACGTCTACATATCCCAACACCTTCAGAAAAATAACGAGCCCATAAATCCCTATAGCAAACAGGTCAAGCTTCTTCCTCTTGTTAGGGTGACGATCAATTACTTCTTTCAGAGAAGACCAAGAGATGAACTCACTGTCTCTTTTCTTCTTAATGTTTCTGAAAACCTAATCCTCGCTCATTCCGGTCATTAATAGCAAATTCTTTTTGAATGAATGAGTGACTAGCAGCTTGGTGTATATTCTATCCATTTGAGACCTCAGACAATGGATCAAAGCTCAATACTCCTCTATGGTTGGTGTCAGATCCACTCTACCAAATATAAAATAGCTATAAGCGGGATTCCAGAACTGCACCATTGCTCTAAACAGATTTCGGTCAATCGAAACATCTAGAAGATAAGGAATATTGCCATACAACTGATAAAACATCTTCTTATTGGTTACTTCCCATCTTTCTCATACCTCTTTTAGCTCACTCAAATCATTCTGACGTACATTGATGTGGGTGTAACCAAACAACTCTGACACGTACCCAGGCATCAAATTATCGCCATTGGTCAGCTGGGACTGTTCCGACCACCTTAGAACATCTGCATTGTCTTCAACCGCTTTCTGAACCTTTCGTTCCATATTACTAGCCTTCTATATGGACATAGATCCCAAATAAACTCAATGAAATGGATAGTGCAATGCAAAACAAAAAAGAAATAAAGCAAAGACAAAAGAAAACCAGTTAGTAAACATAAAGCAATTAATAAGGGATAATAATTTGTTAAAGAATCCTACCCACACATGTTGGCTACCCAATCATGCTTTATCAGATCCTACCCAAACATGATATCTACCCCTATGCTTTATTTGAACATTAAACCCCTAACTACATGATATCTAATTCACATGCTTGTTCGAAAAATAAACCTAATTGCATGATCTCTAGTTCGCATACATTTATTCAAAAAAAGAAATTAAATGACTCAAAAAGCTTTTCCTTGTGTACCCTCCTCACGAGATTCTTAAGGTTCGGGTCAGGCTCAACCTAAGTTTGAGTTCTATGTTCACTATATTCTAAGTTTGGTTCCAAAGTAATAGGTTCTCAAATTATCCTTCCCGGTACCCCCTTGGGCTATCGAACCCTTAATCTTGGCCTATTATAGGCTTTTGGGGATCGAGTTCAATTCGAGGAAACACACCTCCCTATGTCCGTGTGGAGGTGAATACCATCATGAGGACCATAAGGCGTGAGCTCTAGGAGCAATCCACTATCCCATGCGGAGGTGAAAACCACACGAGGGAGTAGTATCTCACTCCTACTTAAATAGGACGGAGTGGGGTTTTAGCTCATGTCATGATAATGCTACTGTGTAGTGTGTGAGGAAAAGCAAAAAAACACACAATCAGATAACACTCAAATCAATTCCCAATTCACACAATTAGTCTGAAACCATTAGCAAACAGATCAGTACAACTATTTATTGGTTAATCAAATTACAAACAAAATGCAAACAAAACATATTTAAAACCAAACAAGGGATCAGAAACCAAATTAGAACCAATTTATAACTTTCATTTGCAAAGATAATTAATTAATCGACTATCGGCCTGACTCTCTAAAAAAAGTCCCATTGGAGTCGCCAAGCTATCGAAATGATATTTTTTCTTAAAAGTGAGATTTAAAAAAAAACACATATTTTTAATTATCTTTTAATTCATTAATTTTTAAGTAAAAAATATTATGATTTAAAAAACCTCTTGTTTCAAAAAAATTGAGATTTAAAAAAAACATCAATCTTTGTTTAGGGTGTGATTGGGCACCAAAAAATGTTTTGTCATTTTAAATAAAAATTAATTTTAATTAAAACAACAAATTGATGTCTGAGTTACCAGAAAATGAGTTCGGGAGTCGGTTACATGTGGGGAAGGATTAGCACCCACACAACGCCTTAAATCGGTACCTAGTCAATTAATTAAAGTCATTACAATGAAATTTACAAATTCGAATTTAATTTGATTTATGATCCCATAAAAAAACAAAAATGTAAATTTTACAATGAAATATAATAATATTAAATTATTTCCTATCGAGAAGAAACAAATTCCTTTGAACTTGAGAAAATCAATTCTTACTCCAATCGAAATAAAAATATTTTAATTTCATTATACTATTCAAATGCACCAAAATAGATTAAATCAAAATTACCAAGCCCTTTTAGAAAGATGAAGAATATTCGATTATTTAAAAATATCGAGACTAGATCTTAGATAAGTTCTAACAATATTTTCTCGAAAAATTTAAATAACCGAACATTTCCTTTTCTTTCGTTCCCAAATTTTAAAGTGACAAATCAATTTTTTAGGTGTCATTGATGGGATACACTATTAATTCAAAATCGTCAAAAGCGGCTCTCTAATGAGTTAAGACAAACCACTCAAAACAATTTTAAATTAAAAGGGTATTACCCTTAATCCAATTATGTAATTAGAGGTCAAGTTATGAGTATGAGGTTAACATACAATTCATGCAAAAATTTCATGCGACTTATAAACATTTCATCTTCATATTTGCATACATGGAACCATATTAACATGCAAAATAAAGAAATACAACTAATTAAAGAAAATCACTATTATGGACTAAATTAAAAAGAAATCAAAAAATACAAGGATTAAATCTACTAGATAAAATAATCTAAATTAGGACTAAAATAATTGAAATCTAAATCTAAGGTTTCAATTTAAAATTAAAATTCTAGGACCAATTTTTAACACAATGAAACAATTCAGCGAGTTCTAGCATAATGACTATATTAAAAACGAAAGGAAATTACGCATGCAGGATCGAAATTATGACAATGACCTAAATAGAAAAACTAGAAACTAATGGCTAAAATTTGCAAAAGCAAGAATTAAGACCCCAAGCATAAACATCATTTTTCCTATAAAAGTATTCACTAGGGACAAAAATGAAATTATTCAAAATAAGGAGCCAAAAAAGTTTCATTCAAAATTATGATGACTACATGCACAATTCTACATATGCATTAAAAAACATGTGCACATACAGAATCTCAACACCTTTAAAACATCAAATAACTCCAGAGTCCAAACGTGAAATTAAGAGAGCATTCTGTCACCTTGTCGCCGGGAGAGAAAGCCGTCGTCTACCATCGTATTCGGGTAGCCGTTTGACGCCAAACTTCAAGGGAAGCCTCGCCTCAACGCCGAGAGCTCGAATATGGCCTTATTTTGTTTGAGAAACAGTGTTCAAATCCACGAAATGGTTGATAAATGTTTCGACTTTTCCTCGCAGATTTGTTATCGACCACCGTTAGATTGGCTTTATTTTTAAATATGTGGTTCCTCTCACTATAACGGATCCTTCTACCGCACGGATCGTCGGATGGATGTCTCAATCCCCAAAAAAGTGTGTCGGCCGAAGGGAAGAGCACCCCTCTCTCTTTTTATTTTCTTTCTCGGTTCTTACCACCACCGTCCAAGCTCTCCCCCATTTCATTTCTCTTTTGGTTGAATGATTTTTTTATTGTTTTTCTCTGTGGTTTTTTATGTTTCTAATGGGTTCGAAGTGCTCTCTTCTTTTCCGTTTTTGTTTGCTGCTAATATATATTATTCTTCATTGTCATCTGCCACTTCAACCTGGTGTAACGGTTTGCACAGAGGGAAAAAGACAAATTCTCAAACGCTTCATCTTTAGGAATATTGATTGTTTTTAAGGAGATGAGCTTGTAACTGATACAACCTATACGGGATATTGGCTTGCTAAAGCGTTACTTGCGTGTTGAGACACCAATGCTCTGCCAAGGTTGTTAATCCGAGCAAAATTAGGGTATTACAATATATATAAGAGGATAAATTATCGGGTTGGGTCATTTTTGGGTCATTTTTTTCACATTAAACATGGCTTCGTTTCGTCTCGAAATTATATACCATGTAACCCGCCCTGCCCTGAACCCCTTTCTTTAAAAAAATTACCCCTATAGGACCGGGTTGGGTCGAGACCCGTCGGGTTCGAATATTTTAACCATCCCTATCGACGAGGTGCAAAAGCCCCTCTCTCCAGTAATATATTAAAAACGTCGAGTGTTTATCAACAATAATTGGATTTCATTAATAAAAACGATAGAAATAATTAGAATTACAACACACCCAAAAATAAAGAGAAAAAAATAGGAACAATAGTTACAAAAAATTCATACAAAAACAAAAATATTAAACCCAAATATATGAAGAAAAACGAAACCTTACCTTAAGACTGACGATCTACATCAAAAGAACCTAGTAAAATATTATAAAACTCATTGTCTCTATCAAACGAGACATTGTACGAAGTGACAAACGAGTGGTGAGATAACCAAACTATCTAGCTGATTACTTTGCTACACAATTATGATTATATCAACAAACAATGTTTTACAAAAGAGGATTGACTATACGTGTTATCAGGGTCTTTGTGCGAGAACCAAAACAATTGCTAAAGTATACAAAAAAATATCAAAAGCGATAAGAATCATGCCATAAGAGCAGAGAAAAACATGTTACAAAAACAAATATTCTTATTTAAAATTAAAAAATTAAAAAAATAAAATAAAAATAAAAATAAAGGATATAGAATGAAAAGAAAATAACAATACTTATAAGCACCGAAGATTGACAACTAACATTAAGATTGGTTTTACCTCGTGCTAAATAAAAATCAAAGAGAAAAATAAACGTCACAAAAATATTAAGAGAAAACCTAAGTAAAAAAAGGAAGCTTATGACTTCTTATTGTTATTATTCAAGTTAAACGCCAAGTGTTTGAAAAATATAAAAGCATATAAAGATCTACATTTTTAAATTATTTTGGTTATTATAAGGTATTATTTAAATAATATATATTCAAAATTTTCTTAATTTATTATATTGTGCATACTATAAATACAACAACTTAAATTCATATTTTTTAGTAACGTTTGCTTCTTCTACTACTAATATCACTCAATGAATTCTTGTTTAAAAAATTATACTTAAGTTTGTAAAATCATATATAATAAGGCAATTTTACGTGGTGGCAAATGGATGCTTTAATTGATCGATATATGATATTAAAATAACTGACATTTGCGAATGAAACAAACCAGGTTGAGAGGGTTACCTTGGCTCTACAGTATTTGATCTGGATTAATCGGTTAATAAATCGAATATCGATGGTTATAGAAAAAACAATTGTGAGCCCAAGTCTTGTAAAATTAAAAATTATGAGGTAACTTAGAAAATAAAAACTCAACAGAATAATGTACAAATATAATTTCAGGTTAATTTTAAATATTTAATTGTAAGAGTGGGCTTTTCTGACTCCGTTGATCAAATAATTCAGGCGGAAAAATTTGGAAAAATATAAGTGTTTGAAAATTAATTTGAGATCTAAGTCATTTGTTATCGTAGTTGTGAAACTCGTTATGAGAAAATGATGAGTTCCATAAAATATAATAAATAATTATAATTCGTCACGAGAACATGACAAGTTCTATAAAATATAATAAATAATTATATTTCATCACTAGAACATGATAAGTTCCATATAGTTTTCCAATCCATTTGTTCTACTTTTAAATATATTTTATGAAACTCATAATCCCCTAATAATTAATTTCATGTGTACAGTAATAAATAACCTAAATCCCAAATTAATTTTTCATCACCTGCATTTTTCAAAAAATAATTACACCCACAATATTTCCAAATTTTATTGGGGGCTTTCCCCTTAAAACGGTAAACTTTGATTTTAGTCCTTAAAAATAATTTTTTTATTTAGAAAACAGTGAAAGTGCATTCTTATTCTCCATAAATAATAAAATTTCAATTTAAACTTTTTTTTAAACTATAAAAGTATAAACTAAAGTAATGATAAATTTATATTCTTTAATTTTTAATTTTTTTATTTTACCCTCCTAAAACAATACTAGCTTCTTTTCTGGATAATGTAAAACAGCTTTAAAAATCTGTTTTAATTCTTGTGGACAATGTAATAAAATCAAATTTTAAATTATGCGAGAATGTAAAAAAAAAAACCCATGCTCAGTTTAGTTTAAATTCTGGAATAATGCGGGCGGAAAAGAAATTGAAAAATGAAGTGTTTGAGAATTATTTCGAGATTTAAGCCGTTTGTTATAGTGTATGTAGAATTTGTTACAAGGGTGATAAGTTTTATAAAATATATTAAAAAATAGAACTCGTCATATAAAATGAAATAAAATTGTATGAAACTTGTCATAGGAAAGTGACGAATTTTAACTATTTATTATATTTTTTAGAACTCGTCACCCCCACGTTTTTTAAAAACAATATCCTCACCCACATTGTTTAGCCAAAGAAGTCGCTCATTTTAGATCGTAAAACATTAACTTCATACTAATTGTGAAGATTTAATTTTAAGTATAATTAAATTAATTTAAATTATGACTTGATAAAAAAATAAATAATTACTAAAATAATTATAGCATGGTAGAGTTAGGGAAAGAGAAGCGACACTCTCATTTATTTTATTAAAGATACGTTAATATTCTCAAAGAGAACAAGATGAATATATACAAAAGGAGAGAATCATGGATTGGTTAACAGGAACTAGCAACCCTAACCAATACAATAAACGTATAACCAACTACTGGTACAACATAACAAAGACCATTCAGGCTAGCTACACTCAGCAGACCATTACTCATTACATTCATCCTACTTTCTAGGTCTTCAAAAACCTACTGATTCCTATCCAACTTGCACAAGAAAAAAAAAAACAACAACAAAGACCAAATGAAAAAAAGTACAAGACTAATTAATTGTACCGGCTAGTATCTGATACATGAACCGGTAAAACCCACACTTTGTTCTTGAGACGAGCAAAGAACACACCAGACAACGACTTAGTTAACCCATCAACAATTTGCTCACATGGTAGGAATTCATTAATCTGAAGCTGACCAGACGCAACCTGTTCTCAGAAGAAAAAAAACAAATCCATCTCCACATGCTTAAACATAGAATGCATCACTTGATTGGCAGAGATTGGTGTAACACTTGAATTATCAGACTTCGCAGTTTGAACCATATGTAACTCTTTCAACAATGATTCAAGCCAAATGAATTCAGTGGCAGCACATACTAAACTACGATATTCAACCTCAGCAACTGATCTAGAGACAATTTGTTGTTTCCTTGACGCCAAAGATACTAGGTTATTACCAAGGAATATGCAAAAACCAAAAAGTGACCGTCTATCATCCATATTTAAATCCCAATCAGCGTCTGCAACACCTGTGATTGTCAATCAAGAAGCATTAATAAACTTTAGACCAAAATCCAAAGTACCCTGAAGATAACATAATATCATTTTAACAGCAGCAAAATGCTTATCTAAAGGTGTTTGTAGAAACTGACAAACACAATTCACAACAAAGACAATGTTAGGCCGTGTAATGATGACATACTCTAATACCCCCACAATGCTACGGTACTCAGTGGGATTCAAAATGGGAGACCCTTTATGAGCAGAAAGTTTACAGTTTACCACCATAGTTGTAGGCAAGCTCTTCGCACTGTCAATGCCACACTTGCACAAAAGTTCTGAGATAATTCAAGAACACCCAATCTTTACAGTAAGTAACTTGAATCCCCAAAAAAATAATTCAGTTTACCTAGACCTTTTAAAGAAAAACTTTGTTCAAGTCTGAGATAACCCATTCAACCTTTGTTCGAGAATTTCCCGTGACAATAATATCGTCCACATGCACCAAGAGGTAGACCAACTGGCTTTCTTGCTTCCTGAAAAATAAAGAGGCATCAAATTTTGACAAAACAAAACCAACAAATAAGAGATAATCCTTCAATTTTTAAAACCAACCCCTAAGAGCTTGTTTCAAACCATAAATAGCCTAGTTAAGCTTGTAAACTATTGTATTCTTATCTACAAGTTCAAAACCGACGGGTTGAGTCATGTAAACCTCTTCAGGAAGATCTCCATTGAGAAAAACATTATTAATGTCAATTTATCAAAGACTCCAATGCTTTGAAACTGCAATGGAAAAAATTATTCTTACAGTCGTTGGTTTAACAACATGGCTGAAAGTCTCATGATAGTCATATCCTACCTACTGCAAATAACCTTTTGCAACAAGTCGTGCCTTATGTCGAGCAATACTGCCATCATCATTTCTCTTGAGCTTGAAAATCCACTTTCAACCAACTATCTTGTGATGAGGAGGAAGATCAACTAATGACCAAGTGTTGTTTCTAATGAGAGAATAATACTCCATTTGAGCAGCTACCTTCCACTGAGGAGTGTGAAAAGCTTCATCAATAGTATTAGGTTCAACATCGCATCCAAGCCACAGAGTGGTAAGGAAAACCTTTGGCTTCTGAATCCTATTTTTAATCCTAATCGCCGTGGGATGACCACGACTATCACTATCTTTAGAACTTGTTGGAACACCAAAAACAACATTACTTGCAACATCAATAGTTATGGAAAGATCCATAGGAGCAACATTTCTAAGTTAAATAGTTTGGGAATAATCCAAGTGAGCCCCATCAACTGTATCCATATCAGGGAAACCCCTATGATAATTACTAATGGGTAACCGTACCTCATCAACTGTCTCATTAAAGAAGACATAAACAAGTTGATCAGGAGGAACATTAGCACTTTCAAGTTGATCTATACACTACCTCAGAGTATCAACATGGAGCTATTTGGAAGTGCCTGGCAGATCCATAGGGAAATGGTCAACACATTCCTCAGTTAGAGTTTCTTCTCTGACTGTAGAAGGAGCACCCACAGACGAAACTATCCCTAAACAAAGGTTCTTACCCCAACCGCTTTAATGGTTCAAATATTTTCTACACTAGGGAAAACATACTCATAAAAAATCACATGTCTAGAGATAAAAATACGACTGTTCTCATAAAGATGTTTGTACCCTTTGTGTGACACATTGTACTAAACAAAAACACATTGTTTCGACTGAAAGTCCAACTTATGTTGAATATATGGACGCAAAAAAGAAGAAGATGATAACACGTACGACCAAACACCTTCAAAAATGAATAATCATATTTTGTTCCATACAAAACCTTATCTAGAGATTTGTTATCCAAGACCCCGATAGGAAGTCTGTTAATAAAAAAGAATGTAGTAACAAAGACGTGACTCTAGAACTTTATTGACAAAGAAGATTGTGCAAGTAAGGTGAGTCTTTTATCTACAATGTATCTCAATTTGCATTATGTATTTCCATTCTGCTAGGACATATGAGGACATGACAAATGATGATGAACACCATATTCAGCTAATGAGTGACATAGAGCTTGAAACTCCCATCCCCATTCAGTATGCGATACTTTAACCTGACAACCAAACTAAACCTCAACAAGCTTATGAAAATTAACATTACATTAAAAACTTCAAACTTACACCTTATTAAGTACAACCATTTATGTCTACCGAAAACATCTATAAAACTAACATAATAGGAAAAAAAATACCCATTTGCAACTACAAGGGTAGGTCCCCAAACATCAGACACAACAAACTAAAAATGTGATGTATACACAGTTTCAGATTAAACCCATTCAGCCTCTTCTAACTCCACCTTTTTCAAAATTTGAAGTGACATGATTTTGACTTCCACATGTAAGACTGCCTCCATCCCTTAGACTAAAGAGAATTGCATTGCCCCTATCGAAGTTCTAACTATAGTTTGATACGTATACAAAGTAAATGGTAATTTGTCATGCCAAACCCTGTAAGTATCAGTGGTCTTTGTAATGATCCTTTTAATGTTTTTATTTGTTTCTTCCACGTCCCCATTCATCATCAGATGTTAGGTTTTCGAATTAGAATATTTTATCTTGAACTGAACACAGAGTTCTGTATCATTTTTCTTGTTCAGATTGGTGGCATTATTAGAGATGATTCTTTCTTGTAAACCATACCGATAAATTACCTCTTTCTTTATAAACTTACAAATTGTAGACCTCGTGATATTGGCATATGAAGTGGCTTCAATCCATTTAGTGAAGTAATCAATTGCCGCAAATATGAATCGATGTCCATTAGAAGCCTTCAGTGTAATTTCCCTAATGACATCCATGTCCCACATAGAGAACAACCATGGTGCGGTCATCGCATTCAAAGGTGATGAAGGTGTATGGATCTTGTCCGTAGAGATTTGATACTTGTGACATCTTCTTACGTAATCAATACAATTTTAATGTATGGTAGCCCAATAATATCCATATCTCATGATCTTTCTGGCCATAGAGAGCCTATTTGCATATGTTCCACATATCCCCGTATGCACTACTTAAACTATACTTATTGCTTCTCGAGCATCCACACATATCAACAAAATTTTATCACTACCCTTTCTGTACAAAATTTCCTCTTCAAGGACATATCCAACAACCATTCTTCTTATTTTTCTTTTATCTGTCTTAGACGCTTGCTGCGGGTAAGTTTGATGCCTGATGTACTACAGGATGTAATAGTACCACCGTGACCATCTGCCTCTTCTTCCATATTATATCAGTGTGTTGAGGTTTGATATACTTGCATTTTTATTGGCATCATTTCAACTCTCTTATTTGCTTGAAACATTACAGGCAGCATGGCCAAAACATCTGCCATTTGATTATTTTCTCAAGAGAGATAAGCGAAAGTTAAAGTTTCCAAGATTTATTATCTAAAACAATTTCTTTATCAGTTTTGATGCACATCATATCCTTATCAAGAAAATTAAAGTTTAGGGACTCATAATCATCTTAGGCACCACTTGCAAGGAAATATGCTATGGTGCTCCCTTTGATTGCCTTTTGGCTTACGTATATGATGTCAAATTCTAATAATAACTTTTGCCACTGAGCCAATCTACTAGTCAGAGCTGGTGATTCCATAAAAAAATTTAATGGATCAAATTTAGATATCAACCAAGTAGTATGGTATAACATATATTGCTTGAGCCTTCGGGTAGCCCAAACCAATACATAACATAACTTTTGTATTGGTGGGTACTGGATCTCACAATCGGTGAACTTGTTTCTCAAATAATAGATGGCTCTCTCTTTCTTTCCAAACTCGTCGTGTTGCCCCATCACACATCCCATTGAACTCTTAAAGACTGTTAGGTAGATAATTGATGGTCTATCGGGAACTGGTGAGACTAGAATCAGAGCGTTGGATAGATACTTCTTAATTATGTCCAAAGTCTTTTGGCACTCATTGTTCTACACTTCAGGGTTGTTCTTTCAAAACAATTTGAAAACTGGGTCACATTTGTAAGTTAATTATGAAATGAATCGAGATATATAATTCAACCTCCCCAAGAAACCTCGAACTTCTTTTTGTTTACAAGGTGGCGAAAGATCTTGAATGGCTCTTACTTTGTCTGGATCGATCTCAATTCCTTTTTGGCTAACCATGAAGCTTAAGATCTTCCATTGCATTACCCCCGAAGGTGCATTTAGCTAGATTGAGTTTCAACTGGTATTTTCTCAATCTTTGGAAAAGTTTCCTTAAGTTTTGAATGTGCTCTTTTTGGATTTAGTAATCATATCATCCACATATACTTCGATCTCTTTGTGCATAATATCATGGAACAAAGTCACCATAGCCATTTGATAAGTTGCTCCAGTGTTTTCCAAACCAATTAACGTCACTTTATAATATAGTGTGCCCCACATAGTCACAAATTTGGTTTTTTCCATGTCTTCGGGATTTATTTTTATTTGGTTATACCCCGAGAATCCATCCATGAAAGAGAACCAAGAATGGTTTGTAGTGTTGTCCATCAAAGTATCTATATGAGGTAAAGGAAAATTGTCTTTTGGGCTTGGTCTATTGAGACCTCTATAATCCATGCACATGCAGACTTTCCCATCTTTATTTGGTAAGGGAACTATGTTGGTGACCTATTTTGGATACTTTGTTGCATGAAGAAAGCCTGTATCAATTTGTTTCATCACTTCCTCTTTGATCTTTAACAATATTTCTGGCCTCATTCGTCTGAGCTTTTGCTGAACTGGTTTACCTTCAGGCTTAATCGAAAGCTTTGCACAATTATATATGTACTCAGTACTGGCATGTTTTGATAAGACCACACAAATATTTCCTTGAATTCTTGGAGTAGATATACCAAATCTTGTCTTATCTCAACTGAAAGAGTAGTGTCGATCTTTACTTCTTTTATTTCATCATTAGTGCCCAAGTTCACAACCTCAGTCACTTCTTTATGAGGTAAGATATGCTTGTCCTCATTTTTCAGCAGCATTAATACTTCACTAGGAACATCAAATTCTACCTCATATTGACACTCAATGATTTCCTCCAGACACATGGTCGCTCAAAATTTATCTCGAGATCAGATTTAGTAACATTCATGCTATTGATTTTTGTGACATTTACAAAAGAAAATTTAATTGAATATATATATTTGGGCAGAGAGACCAAAATTTATGAAATGAATGTTATGAATGAAGAATGAAGAATACAAACATAAATAATGATTTCCATTTAGGAAACAAAAGAAAAAATCTTTCATTAAAAAACAAGTAGGGTTAACATAGTTGCCCTTACAAAAGACCCCTAATGCTCACGGGTACAAGCATAAGGGTTAGTTCTAGGTATTACTCTGAATTAATCTTAAAAAATACATGGAGATTCTTTGCAATCCAATTGTTAAGTGTTTCCCCATGGAGACAATGATGAATTCCAACCAAATATTCTCCAACCTTGTGGTCATCTATGATCATATTGATGAGTAATCCTTCCATAGCTTTGTTAAGCATGCCTTGATCCTTTACCAGCTCTCCTTTTTTAATGGAATTAACCAGTTTTTGCTCCACATTAACCATTCCTCTGATATAAAGGTATACTTCAGATGGGTAAAGGACATAAGTTCTAATTAGATTTCCTCTCCCCTCAGTCTTGATCTTCTGGCTTCACCTCTCTTTTTTAGCTCTTTGTTTCTCTACTGAAAATTGGGCTAAAATCCAATCCCAAAATGATTTCTCTTCATCCTAACAGTTGTGGGATGCAGACTTCCCTATAGATGCTTGCCAATGCCTTTTCAAGTTTTGGCTCATTTGCCTAGAGTCTGTCGTACATCCATCTTGGTGCAATCAGATAGCATAAGGAGGGGTATTTTGTTTCTCTCATCAATAAATGTTGCATTAATGAACTCTAAGGTTTGAAAAGAACACTCGAGAGCATCTTCATTTATCTCAATGTAGGGAGCATCACTTGTCACGGAAGCGATGATTTTTTCCTCAACTTCCAAACATATTAATTGACTATCAATAAAAAAATACAACTTTTGGTGTAATGAAGAAGGACATGCTCATGTGAAATTGATCCATAGTCTCCCCAGTGGACAATTGTATGTAGGGTGGATATAAATTACCACAAAATCAATGTTGTAAACTACTGGTCCTATCAATAGTGGAACATCCATCATTCCCAGTACATCCTTTTGAGTGCCATCGAATTCCCTCACAACATTATGGTAATCCTTTATGTGTGAATTATCTATGGGCATCCTTTGAAGGGTGGCCAATGGCATCATATTGAGAACAGATCCATTATCAATTAGAACCCCTTGTAAGACATTATCATGGCAATATATGGTGATATTTGAAGATTTCACAGATTCTATTCCATATTTGAGGATCTTGTCATCAGTGAAAGTGATGTAGTTGTCTCTAACTATGTGCCCCACAATTCTATTAAGTTTGTTAAAAAAGATGTCTTTAGAGGAAAACGTCTGATTAACCACTTTTAGCAGGATATTTTGATGTACTTCAGAGTTCATCAACAAATTCATTATTGAAATCTTTTCTTATTATTTTTGTAACTGCTTAACGATGATATATACACTGTGCTTCAAGAACCTCAGGAAATTTTGTTATTGAGCCTTAATTACTAGCTCATTAATTACTGGAGGAGGTTCATCGTTGAATATCTTTGGCACTATTGTTTCCTTTGCCTTTCCCTTCATCTTGTCTTCTCCCTTTGATGTTTTGGGAGAGTAGCATCTCCCACTATCGTGAACTGACCTACTTCACTTACTATCTCATTGTTTAGTTTCATTTCTTCTTTTGTTTTAGTATCTTTTTCTAGCTTCATTCTTTTAGTTGACCCCGATCCCTCTAGAATTAATATATTAGCGACATATTTCCAAGAGACAATTCGAGTATCCTTGAATGGGAATGGTGAGGGAGTTGTTATCACCGCATTCAATGTTACTGCCACAGGGTTCATAGTTTTTTACCTTACAGTGATGATTATAGGTTTGCTTGCTCCATATACAGTTTCGGAGCTCTCAAATGTACATACATCAAACTCATTTCTTCCTCCATCTTTTTCAAAGAAATCAATTTCTTTGTTATGCATCATGGTCTGAATTAATTCTTTAAATTCATTGCAAGACTGAATTTCGTGGCCATCAATTTGATGATATTCACAATAGAATTCATTGTTGCTATGCTTTGACTTTGAATCAAGGTTGATAATGTTATCTTCAGATAATTGCTTGAATACCCAACTGAGGGGAGACTTCACTTCAGCAATGTCTATCTTAACCTTCTTACCATTGTCCTTATGAATTGTATTCACTCCCTGGCCTCCATGGTTTGGTATTGGATGAGTTGTTTGTCCTAGTGAGTTGAATTCCAAGTTCCTAGTATTGATGAGAATTTGCATCACCTTATTGAAAGCCAAGCAATTCTCGATGAAATGTTCAGCAATGCCGGCATGGTAATCACAATGTGCATTGGCATCATACCAACGAGGATAAGGAGGTTGTAGAGGGGTCAAATGATAAGGTTGGACCACATATGTAACACCCATATCCTGTATACCTTTCCGTACATGAAGTACAAATGCCACATCACTTTAAAAACATTACCACTTTAGAAAAATCCATAAAATTTTGTTTCTTTTCATTAAACATTTTATTTTAATATTTATAAAACATTCATTAAAGACTTCAGTATATAACAACAGTTAACAGTCTAGGATTTTATCCTTCCTACATCATCATAAGACTAAAACTTTGCAGAGCGTTATCATAATTCTATTACATGCCAACTAATAATATCAAAATAGACGTAGCTATCATACATTTACTGATGAGGCGATTCCGGATTTGTGATGTCAGATGTACTCCTTACACAGCTTGATAGAACCTACGCATGAAATAAACATACGTGAAATATCTCCTTAGTGAGGCAACAATACTATTGATATGCTATCATTACGTCATTAGTTCATATACATCGATTACCAATTCATTAATTTAAAGTCAATATCATTTCATTGAGATACAAACGTAGTGCCTATACGATCATTCATAAACATATTATGAATTCTGTGGTTCGCACATATAGTGCCTATACGGTTGTTCATCAACATATGATGAATTATGTGGGTTGCACACTTAGTGCCTTTACGGTTGTTCATCAACATATGATGAATTTCGCTGCTTGCACACTTAGTGCCTATACGGTTGTTCATCAACATATGATGAATTCCCTAGGTTGCACTCTTAGTTTCTATACGGTTGTTCATCAACATATTATAAAATCCGTGGGTCGCACTCTTAGTGCCTATACAGTTGTTCATCAACATATGATGAATTCAGTGGGTTGCACACTTAATGGCTATACGGTTGTTCATCAACATATGATGAATTTTATGGGTTGCACACTTAATGTCTATACAATTGTTCATCAACATATGATACATTCTGTGGGTTGCACACTTAGTGCCTACACGGTTGTTTATCAACATATGATGAATTTCATTGTTTACACACTTAGTGCCTATAGTACACATAGTACTAATATACAAATACAACATATTCCTTTAACCACATGCATATCTAACTATTAATGTACATAATAAATGCACTCACTTGATATGCCTCAGTTGTATGCTTTAAGGATGTCCAGCTACTTGGCAACTTTATCTTTGCCCTTGCACTTGCTTGACTCGGGAGTTGGATTACGATCTTCTCAATCATCCATTAAAGACACATACCATACCAATTGTTAGTATATTCTTTAGCACGTAGCATTTATACTTTAATAATATTCACAAGTACTATTATTTAGATACTTCTATACTATGGTATCGGTACCCCTACCCTGGTATCGATACTTCTATACTATGGTACCGATACCCCCTTTAGTATCGATACCATTTTGACATTCTGTAATGCATGGTTTCAATACTTTTCTTTTGGTATCGATACCCCATCAGTATCGATACTAATTACATTAGTTCTGGTACTATTCATCTGTTTTCTACCCATTTAAACATATAGTATCGGTAATGTTCTATCTGTACCGATATCCTTACTTAGATTTTCCATTTTTAACCTGATTCTTAGCCAAATTTGGTCAAATTTCCTTATGTTTACCCTCAACAGTACTATTAAACTCTTCTTTACTTATCCCTACTAACTTTCCTCCATTTAGATTCTTAAAATATCTAAAATCTCCCAAGAACATTTCCATCTAACAATCATACAAATTTTTCTAACATGTTTCCCATCCAATGCTTATAGTCTTTTATTTACTTCTTTGACAAGTCAAATATACTAATAAACACCAATAAAAACTCATATTCTAACATATCATTTAAAAACTTATTTTCTTAAATCTTAAATATGTCATCCATCTCCTAGTTTTAATCTTATTTATCCCTTCCATAAGCTTCTATAATACTCAATGATCCAAGAACAACCCAAAAACAAGAGGAAGAGCTGGTTAAATTAAGCCTTACATTTGGCTATGGAGGTTTGTCCTTACACGGGGAAGAAGAAGAAAGGAGAAAACTAGGTTGGCTTTTCTTTTCCCCTTTTTCTTCCTTAAATCCATAAGAAGGAATAAATTTTAAATTCATTTCTCCTTAAAGAACCAAAATACCCTCTATATTCATCCATGGTTACAAATTGGTTTGAACCACTATTCTAATCATTTCTTATATTTTTATCATTATTCAAATAAGTCTTCAAATTTTTAAATCTTTCGATAAGGTCACTAATATGATATATGGGGTATTAAAATTCTCCCCTTTAAGAAAATCCATCCTCAAATTTAGAGAAGTACATGAAAAGAAGAGGTGTGGAAACTGCTTCCTCATGTCCTCATCTCTTACCTAAGTAGCTTCTTCTACCTTATGATTATGCCAGAGAACTTTAACTAAAAGAATTCTCTTGTTACGTAACTCCTGGCTGTCTCTAACCAAGATCCACATTGGTTATTGCTTATAAGTTAAATCTGATCAGATCTCTATTTACTCTGGTGTGATAATATGGGATGAATTTGATCGGTACCTTATAAGCATCGATTCGTGGAAAACATTATGGATATTGTCCATATCTGGAGGCAAAGCTAACTGATATGATATTGGTCCGACCATTTTCAAAATTTCATAAGGTCCAATAAATCTCGGACTCAGCTTCCCTTTTCGTCCAAACTGTAATACTTTCTTCCAATGTGACACTTTCAAAAATACCTTATCTCCCACTTGAAATTCAATTTCTTTTCTTTTCAAATCAGTATAAGACTTTTGTCGATCGAGACTATCTTTAGATTATCCTGGATAACTTTCACTTTATCTTCCATTTCTTTCATTAAATCTGGCCCAACTAGATCTTTATCTTTGAGTTCAAACCAATTTAATGGTGTTCGAAACTTTCTACCATACAAAGCTTCATACGAGGCCATTTTAATACTCGATTGGTAACTGTTGTTATAAGAAAATTCAACCAAAGGCAAATACCTTTCTCATGATCGTTTAAACTCATTCACACATGCCCTTATCATATCCTCCAATATCTGTATAATTTGTTCGGATTGCCCATCTTTCTGTGGATGAAAAGTTGTGCTGAATTTCAATCGAGTACCCAATGCCTCATGTAAAGACTGTCAGAATCTTGAAGTGAACATTGGGTCTCTATCTGATACTATCGATATAGGCACTCCATGCAGTCTGACTATCTCTTTTATATATATCTCTGCATACTTATTCATCGAGTAATCTACTCGAACTGGAATAAAATGAGCTATCTTGGTCAATTTGTCTACAATTACCCATATTGAGTCCTTTTTACCTGGTGTCAAAGGTAGCCCCGAAACAAAATCCATTGTAACACATTCCCACTTCCACTCAGGAATGGATATCGGTTGTAGCAATCCAGAAGGCACACGATGTTCAACTTTCACTTGCTGACATGTTAAACATTTTCCAACAAACTCCGATATCGATCTTTTCATACCAGAACACCAATAATGACTTTTTAAATCGTGATACATCTTATTCCCGCCTGGATGCATCGTCAAAGGACTATAGTGTTCTTCATTAAGAATATTTTTCTTCAATTGTTCATTATGGGGAATACAAAGTCTTCCCTGATAATATAAATATCTATCAACCCTCATTTCGAAGTCTTTGGTTTCTTCTTTTTCTACTTGTGCCATCCTCACCAAACAACTCTCATATTGACTTTGCAGCTCTTTTACCCGATCCAAAAACATCGGCTTTAATTTAAGTTCAACAATCAAGGCACTATATTCCTTTAAATACATATGAGCATCTAATACCCGTAAAGATGAAAAAGTCTTTCGAATGAGTGCATCAACTACCACATTAGCTTTTCTGGGATGGTAATCAATGATCAAATCATAATATTTTAAAAGCTCAATCCATCTCCTCTATCTCAAATTCAACTCTCTCTGAGTTAGCAGGTACTTTAGACTCTTGTGATCCGTGTACACATGATAACGCTCTATGTACAGATAATGACGCCAAATTTTCAAAGAAAACACTACTGCTTCCAATTCCAAGTCATGTGTCAGGTAATTTCTCTCATGATTTTCAGCTGTCTCGAGGCATAAGGCACGACGTTCCCTTCTTACATTAGCACACATCCAGTCCTTTATGGGATGCATCACTGAAAACATCATAGTCCTTACGTGACTCAGGTTACACAAGCACTGGGGCCTCTATTACTATTCTCTTTAACATTTCAAAACTTTCTTGGCATTTCTCTGTCCACACAAAAGACATATCTTTTTGTAACAACTTAGTTAGCAGAGACGCTAACATTGAGAAATTCTTTACAAACTGCCTATAATAACTAGCAAGCCCCAAGAAACTTCGAACTTCTGAAACATTCTTTGGGGAATGCCAATCCACTATGGCTTGAATCTTTTTGGGATCTACTATTATGCCTTTTGCAGAAACTATATGACCAAGGAAAGCAATCTCAGCTAACTAAAATTCACACTTTGACAATTTGGCATACAACCTCTTCTATCAAAGTATCTGAAGAACCACTCAAATATGAGCATCATGTTCCTCTCTTGACTTGGAATATACCAAAATGCCATCAATAAATACTACTACGAATTAATCCAAGTACGGTTGGAATACTCTATTAATTAAGTCCATAAATACTATAGGAGCATTAGTCAGTCCAAATGGCATTACCACGAACTCATAGTGTCCATACCGGGTCTGAAAAGTTATCTTCGAAATATAATCTTTTTCGATCTTTAGTTGATGGTACCCCGACCTCAGATCTATCTTAGAGAACACCACTGCACCTTTCAGTTGATCAAACAGATCATTAATCCTCAGAAGAGGATACTTGTTCTTTATCATTACTTTATTTAACTGGCGATAGTCAATACATAACCACATAGACCCGTCCTTCTTTTTCACAAATGGCACGGGTGCTCCCCAAGGAGAAACACTGGGTCTGATAAATCCTTTATCAAGTAGCTCTTGCAAATGGGCTTTTAATTCCCTTAACTCTGTTGGGGGTCATTTGATACGGAGCCATAGAAATCAGTTCGGTACCCGAGTAAACCTAAATTTTGAATTCCGCCTCACGATCTGGAGGTAAAACTGGTAATTCTTCTGGAAACTCTCTAACTGTTGGGATATCGTTTAATCTCACCTCTGATATTCGAGTGTCTATTACATTATCTAGAAAAGCTATGCATCCATTTGACATCATTTTCTTTACCTTCATGGCCGATATCACATTGGATTGTGATTTTGCTTTTTCGACAATCACTATTATTTCGAAGCCTTCCGTATCCTTCAAAAATAATCATTTCATGCGACAATCCATCCATCCACGATATGGAGAAACCAATCTATGTCCAAAATTATTTCAAACTCATCGAAGGGCAACTCCATCAAGTTTGTCGGGAACACAACCCCTTGAATCTTGATTGGATATTTTCTACATACCCGAGTTACCCTTGCACTATAACTTATAGGGTTTACCGCTATCATTTCACTAAAAATTGGTTCTAAAGTAATTACTCTAGTTCTAACCAACTTTGTACTAATATAAGAGTGTGTGGAACCAGGGTTAACTATAACAAATACAAGCTCATAAAAAAGATTGAATGTACCTGTTATGATTTCTGGGTTATCCCGATCCTCGTTAGTTTTAATGTTATAAATTCGAGACATTCCCTGAGTTTCTTGTCATTGGCTAGATCAGATTAACCACCGGGTCTTCCTCTTCCTCTACTTCTACTAGGTGATGCTACTGATCTCTCAGTTTGCACTACCTATCTCTGGATATCTGTGGACAGTTCTGAACATAGTGACCCTTTCTCCACAAAGGAAAAAAGCGCCAGAGAGCACTCTACATACTCCCTGATGAAATCTACCACATGACTAACATGGATTATTTCTTTCTCCATAAGCTCTACCCGAGATAACAACAACAAATTGTGATTGTTTAGTTTTCTGAGAAGCAACAATAGAACTATCTCTGTTAGTATATCGGGAACTCGAGCCCTTATCTCTCTTATCATGATGGGAAGTTGAAGACATTCCAACTATTTTCCCCGTCTACAAACTCTGCTCCGCTGCTAGAGTCTCCTCTTGAGCTCTCTCTATAACCTTAGCTTGATTTATGACTTCCTGAAGACTAGGCAAGTTTAATGACAAGAACATCTCTTTCAACTTAGGCCTTCAACCCTCAATAAACCAATCACGTCGGGCTTTATCATTAGGAACTACCTCAGTAGCATAACGACTAAGTTTGTTGTATTCAACCTCATACTCATGCACTGCTCTATCACCTTGTTTCAAATTAAAAACCTTCAGCAGCATTGACCTCATAAACGTCTCCCCGATGTACTTGTTCTTGAACTCATCTTGAAAGAATTGACAGTTCACTTGATTAGGTAATGCATATATCGTTATATTTGACCACCACACCTGAGATGATCCTCGAAGTAACGATACAAATCTGTCCAACTTTTCATGATCTGAGCACTGTAGACTTTTTCAGCATCACCATAACATCATTTAACCATAAATCAGCATCCATCGAAACTTCACTGATGTGATCCAATTCAACATCATATTTACCATGGCTATTCCAACCTCTCCAGGGAAGAAACTTTCTATCTTTATACCTATAGATGCTTATTTCATATGTTATAAGATAGTTATTTATTTATATATTATATATATATATTATATTATATATATATATATATATATACCTATAGTTATTATGATAATAAGTTAACCATTTATATATGAGATACAAGTTATTATCATATACTATAGTCACAATCTTATAATATACACATTATATAAGCTTATATACTTAGTTTATTTCTTTATGCTATGCATGGTAGGCACATTCGACCAACACTTGGGAGCTGCATTAGAGCTAAATGGGCATGTAACAGCAAGGAAACTTACATGGGATCAATTAGGAGAGCACAAGGAACAATTGGTGAAAAGTTGTCCGGAGGCCGTGAGCTCATAGCTAGATTGAGCTGAAGATTTGAGCTACAAGATGACCTTGTTTCAGCTGGGGAGTTGCACCATCATCATCACCACTTAGGACACTTCAAATATGTCCTAAGTCAAAATTTGTGAAATCGTACCTTTTCGTGAATAGTTGCCACCTCAAGGGGAGCTGACACCTTTCTCAAACATTGTGACCTTTTATGAATGATGCTGCCATGAAGATGCCTTTCATCTAGGAGCACGTGGTGAAGGAATTGCTAGCATTGGAAGCTAAATCACCAAGAGACATGAGATAGAGCTCCAAGCCTATTCGGTCACACCACATGCCTTGCACATGGAAGCTTTGGTGCCAAACATGATAGGGCACATGACTATTCGGCCAAGGAGAGGAAATTGGCACCAAGATGAACAAGCATGAACCATTCGGCCAAGGGAGATGTCTCTCCACCCTTTTGACCGAATCATTAAGACCTTTCATGAAGAGTTAGTCGAACCATCACAAGCCCAAAGGACTTATTCATTCATCTCAAGCATTATGTATTTTCCTAAACACATGTATCTAGCTGAAACATCATGTAACTATTCGGCCAAGCCCTCTCATTTCCTATAAATAGAGTGGCTTGCCTTCATTTGTACTGATCTCATCTCTTATATAAAATATACTCTTGTGAGTTATTTCTCTTCAAAGTTCTTTGTGAAGTTTATCGATTAAACAAGTATAGTTTCTATACTTGTGGCGTCATTCCTTCCATCTTGATTCCTAAATTCCTAGATTGATATCTAGTGGGTTGAAGACACTATCACCACCCCTCAAGCAAGTTTGTGAAGACCGGGATTGTGCTTCATAGCATAGTTTCCTCTTTGGCGTGTTTGAGATACAATATCACCACCATTGACATTTCATCATCAACATCATCCATCTCTTCCATCAATTCCGCAGCCATCTCTATCCTTTATTTCTTTTATTTCATTCTTATTATTTATTTTCATTACTTATATTATTATCCCCTTTATTAATTCCATTATTAATCATTCTTTTTTTATCTTATTTTGCAGCCCAAACTTATAAATTCAAGGACATCAGTACTTGTCAATCCTATATCGGGACACAATAAGGCTATCTACTCTCTTCCATCAAAGCGTGTAGATTCGCCTTACATCATTCACCTTCTTCTCCCCAGAACTCAAGAGCTCCCAAACTTCTCAACTCCTTTGGGATTATCATTCGAGGTGCTGGAGGAGCAGGGGGAGGCGGAGGAGGTTGAAACCGTGTTAACATAGCATCAAGAGCTTCCATAAAATCTCCAAACTCTGGCACAAGCATACCCTGAGATATTGGGGCACTAGCATTCTCGGATGAAATCGGGTGCTCAGTATTCTCTTCATAGTTTTCACTGGCCGATCCATTGCTATTCTCTTGATCAGCTGATCTTCTCATATTCGTAGAATATGATATCTAATATAACATACATAAGAATAATGCTTAAATTAGTAAGGAGAGACATCGATCATATTCTATTCATACCTTATCAGTAACATTGACATCTTAGTGGCATGTAAACCCTTTTTATAATAAAATACACTTGGTTTCGGCCAAGAATCGGCTAAACTTGTAGCTTTGTTACCAACAAATGTAACATCCATATCACGTATACCTTTCCGTACATGATATACATATGTCACATCACTTTAAAAACATTATCACTTTAGAAAAATTCATAAAATTTTGTTTCTTTTCATCAAACATTTTATTTTAATATTTATAAAACATTCATTAAAGACTTCAGTATATAACAACAGTTAACAATCTTGGATATTATCCTCCCTACATCATCATAAGACTAAAACTTTGCAGAGCTTTATCATAATTCAATTATATGCCAACTAATAATATCAAAATAGATGAAACTATCATATAGTTACTGATAAGACAATTCTGAATTTTTTTTGTCAGATGTAGTCCTTACGTAGCTTGGTAGAACCTACACATGAAATAAACGTACGTTAAGTATTTCCTTTGTGAGGCAAGAATACTATTGATATGCTATCATTACATCATTAGTTCATATCCATCGAATACCAATTCATTCATTTAAAGTCATTATCATTTCATTGAGATGCACACATAGTGCCTATACGATCATTCATAAACATATTATAAATTACGTGGTTCACACATATAGTGCCTATATGGTTGTTCATCAACATTTGATGAATTTCATGGGTTGCACACTTAGTGCCTATACGGTTGTTCATCAATATATGATGAATTCTTTGGGTTGCACACTTAGTGCCTATACGGTTGTTCATCAACATATGATGAATTTCGTAAGTCGCACACTTAGTGCCTATACGGTTGTTCATCAACATATGATGAATTCCTTGGGTTACACAGTTAATTCCTATACGGTTGTTCATTAACATATGATGAATTTAGTGGGTTGCACACTTAATGTCTATACGGTTGTTCATCAACATATGATGAATTTCGTGGGTTGCACACTTAGTCCCTATATAGTTGTTCATCAATATATGATGAATTCTGTGGTTTGCACACTTAGTGCCTATAGTACACATAGTACTGATATACAATGCAACATATGCCTTTAACCACATACATATCTAACTATTAATGTACATAATAAATGCACTCACTTGGTATGCCTCGGTTGTATGCTTTAAGGATGTACGGCTACTTGGGAACTTTATCTTTGCCCTTGTTCTTTCTTGACTCAGGTTGTTGGGTTCAATCCATTATCATACAATTGTTAGTATATCTCTCATTAATTATCTTTAATACTCACAAGTACTATTATTTAGATTTTTATAACAATTTCAGCCTATCTTTAAATTCTAGGCTCAATAGTATCGGTACCCCTACCCTGGTATCGATACTTCTATACTATGGTACCGATACCCCCTTCAGTATTGATACCATTTTGAAATTCTTTAATCCATGGTATCGATACTTTCCTTTTGGTATCGATACCCCATCAGTATTGATACTAATTACATTAGTATCTGTACTGTTTATCATATTTCTACCCATTTAAACCTATGGTATTGGTACTGTTCTATCAGTATCGATACCCTTACCTAGATTTTCCATTTTTCAGCCCGATTCTTACCCAAATTTGGTCAAATTTCCTTATGTTTACCCTCAACAATAATATTAAAGTCTTCTTTACTTATCCCTACTAACTTTCCTCCATTTAGCTTCTTAAAACATCTAAAATCTCCCAATAACATTTTCATCTAAGAATCATACCACTTTTTGTAACATGTTTTTAATCTCATCTGATGCTTCTAATGTCTTATTTACTTCTTTGACAAGTTAAATATACTAATAAACACTAATAAAATCTCATTTTCTAACATATCATTTAAAAACCCATTTTCTTAAATATCAAATATGTCATCAATCTCCTAGTTAATCTTATTTAACCCTTCCATAAGCTTCTATAATACTCAATGATCCAAGAACAACCCAAAAACAAGAGGAAGAGATGATTAAATTAATCCTTACCTTTGGCTATAAAGGTTTGTCCTTACACGGGGAAGAAGAAGAAAGGAAATAACTATGTTGGCTTTTCTTTTCCTCTTTTTCTTCCTTAAATACCAAATAAAGAATAAATTTTAAATTCATTTATCCTTAAAGGACCAAAATACCCTCTATATTCATTCATGATTACAAATTGGTTTGAACCACTATTCCAATAATTTCATATATTTTTATCATTATTCAAATAAGTCTTCAAATTTTTAAATCTTTAAATATGGTCACTAATATGATATTTGGGGGTATTACAACGTATGCTTTTAGTAATGATGCATATATCGTAGAATATGACACTAGTAAAGGAGTGAAGGACATCCTTTCGGTTTCCCTCATTGGTATTTTGTTCTCATTCCTATTTTTATCAATTCTTTCAACCCTTGGTTGGGTGATCATGACACTTTTTAAAGCAGACTTGCTATAAGTGCTCGTGTTGTTCACCTCATTTTCTTTCTTCTTATATACATGCTTCTTTGAGCTGGATCCATCGTCTCTCTCAATTATGCCATTTTTAATGGTATTTTCAATTAGCTCGCCTGAAATGACAAGATCTGCAAAGCTCTTGCTAGTGTCCCCAATCAGGTGCCAAAGGTATGGGGATTTCAAGGTGTTTACAAAAATAATGGTTGCTTCCTTCTCTAGCAGTGGTGGCTAAACTTGTGCAGCCATATCACGCTATCCCTAGGCATATTGTATGAATGTCTCATTGTGCTTTTTATTCATGTTCTAGAGAGTTCACCTATCGAGAACCATATATTTCTAGATATTGCTTCAAAAATTCCTTTGCCAAATCTTTCCAAAACCCGATATGAGCCTTGGTCAATTGATTATACCACTTGACGGTGGATTCTGTCAAACTGTCCTAAAAACAGTGAATTAATAGCTTTTCATTCTCCAGATGGTTGGTCATCCTTCGACAGAACATAGTGATATGAGATGAAGGGTATATGGTCCTATTGTATTTTTCAAAGTCAAGACTCTTGAACTTCATGGGGATGATCAGGTCTAAAACAGACTGATATCCTTGGCATCGAATCCATAAAATAGCTCAATCACCTCTACTGACTTCACCCTTTCTTATAGGTTCTTGAGATGTTAAGTAAGTTCTTCATTCACCTTCTCCTTTTGAGCTAACTCATTCAAGTCTGGAGTTAGGTTTTTAGTACCAAATTCTCCTGGCCTTGCACCTAGCGTAGGTAGATAGTTGTTTGGGAATATAGGTCCCATATGGTATTGTTAATTAAAGGTGCGTAAAAATTATATAACATAAATAAAAAGAGCAACAAAAAGTGTTAGTGTTAATTTTAAAATTTAACCTAAGCCATAAATAATGAGAGTCATACTCTGACGCGGGTCGTCGCAAGGTCATACCATAATTCGAATATAAAATTAAAAAAATTAGAGGTTATTGGTTAATGGTTAGAAGTTAGAAAAGTTAGTTGTTGGAAATTAGTAAAGTCCGAATCGTAATAAATAGTGGTTAAATGGAATAAAATAAAAGTCAGTGCTTATAATTTGAAACAAATTGAAATAAAGAACTTCAATGACCATTTTACAAAAAACATGCCTAATATAGGGGGACTAATGCATGATTTTCCCTAATTTAGTGGCTAGAATGTAAAAATGCTCTAAACTATGAAGAATCTAAGAGTGATTAGCCCTAAAACTAGTGACATGAATACAAATAGGAGCCTAAATTCTAAGGACTAGAGAGTGATTTGATCATGAAACTGTGACCTTAATGTAAAATATCGCTAATATTACAGGGACTTTAGTGTGAAAACCCAAAAAAATGAATATCACATGTCTTTTTTCCATTTCAGGTAAAAAAACCTAAAACAAAACCCTACACTCATTTCTTCTCATCTCATCTCTAATCTTTTTCTCCCTCAAAGCTACCAGCCGTCGGCCAAAGAAAAGGGAAAAACAAAGGCCACGCCGACGACCAAAACTGGTGGCCAACCCTTTTCAAGCGTTCACCATAAACGCACGACCGAGGGAGGTCAAATATATGAGCCAAAACACCCCGTCCAAATCGTCCTCCTCCTTTGGTCGATCAAAAAGGCCTTAAAAGTCCACTCGACGCCGTTGTACCACGGCATCACCTACATGGCCACCACCTATGGTGGCCAACCTAACCCTAACTATCACCTAAAAGTAACCAAAACAGCCCCCTCCCCTAAAGAAAACAAAATCCTAAATCAAATCTAAACCAAACGACCGAAAGGGCCTACGAAACTGCCTCCTCCGACGCAGGGCACCCTCGGTCCTACGAGGGTTCGAACTACCCAAGGTATATCCACCTTCCCCTCTATTTTAGTTCATACTTCCATATTCATACGCATAAACCCAAAAAAAAGGAACCATGGACTGAAAATACCTTTGAAATTTCTATTGTTTTTTGGTTGGATTCATTTTTTTTTTTGCTTCTAAAGGTCTTTTTTTTGTGTGTGCAAAAATCTCTCATTTTTTTATTGATTATTGATGATCCAAATACAATATTTGATTCCAACAAAAAACAAAACAGGTGCTCTTTTTCTTTTTTTCCATTGACAATGTCTATTTTTCCTTTTTGCATGGCTGTACGGCGGCTCTGTCGGGCAATGAATGCCGGTGAAGTTCCCAAAAAATCACCTTTACCTTTTATATTTCCCTTTCAGACACCCTTTCAAATATATTTCCTAATCTAACACCCTTTGTAGAAAGGCGTGGCCCATGCACTGCGTCTTATGCTGATGTGGCGCTACGTGGTGTAAGACGTGACCCATGCACCGCATCTTACGCTGACGTGGCACCACACTGGGTAAGGCGCGGTGCACGGGCCGCGCCTTATTCCACGTAGGGTAAGGCGCAGTGCATGGGCCGCGCCTTGCTGTCGTCTGACACACGCGCTAGATAGGCGCAGTGCATGAGCCGCGCCTTGTATAATTATATCCACATTTCTCATCTTTAAAGCTTTTCCTCTCGGCTATAAATGAAACACTCTCACCCCATAAACATTAATACAATAATCCTCTCAACCGAAAATATCACTCAACAATCCTCTCAACCTGTAATTATCACCCGACAATCCTCTTATATTTGATTCAGAAGTTTGTTCGATCTTTCTTTCTAAGGTAATTTTTTATAATATTTTTTATAATTATATATGATTATTTGAAAAAATATTGTATTAATTGTTTTCAATTAATTTTTGTGGTTGTAAAATTGGAAAGTGGGAGCATATATTGAAATATTTTTACCGATACGGTAATAATATAAAATTATATTATGTAAAATATTTACGTTTATGTGTAAAAAATTTATTACGTTATATTTTAATTCATATATTATTTATTTAATTAGGTTTGTTTCAGGTTTTTTTGCAAATATAAGACTGTCTCACTTTCAAACTCTAAAAATGACGCGAATTTCAACTATTTTTTATTATGATGGAGAGATTCAGAAAGATGAAACCGGCGTTGTTTTCCTATCAAATTATTATGTTAAAATATCCTTCAAGAGAAACATAACTCTTGAGGAGCTGATAATGAAGATTTCAAGGAAGGTTCATGTTGGAAGTAATAGAAGAATGTTGTTGCTTTAGTACAGATTTCCAACATCATTGATTCTGTTAACTTACACAGCGTTCGAACTATCGAACAATGATGATGTTGAAATGATGGTTGATTCTCAAAATCATTATTCAGATGCCGATACAGAGATGTATGCAAAGTTTGTTGAAGTGCGTGCTATTCGGTGTCTGTCATTAAGCTCTCACTATGGGCTGGCTGAACAAGCTGATCAAGTTGACAACCCAACTACAGTAATGTGAAATGATTTTAATGTCATAATAGGAAATCCGCATTATGGTGTCATCCCATCAACTTCAATGGGGAGACATTCATTAGCAACTCCTTACGATCTATACCGAGATGGGTCCACGAACAATCCGTATGGAAACATCGAGTCAAATTCAATGGGAAGGCATTCATCTGCCAATTTCTTTTACCTAAATATCAAGATGCCCTCGACGCAACAATTTGTGCATCCTCCATTTAAAAACATGACTTCAAGCTCCAGGGGGAGGCATTCTACTGTGAGCTTTTTCGTTCTCAATGTCAAGATGCCTTCTAGTTCAAGGGGAAGGCATGCAAGTAGTAGGTTCTTCGACCTAAATGTGGAGAGCATGGAGGAACCCTCATCTCCGCCAGAAGAATCACTTCGTGAGCCATGTGCGGATGGTGCTGAGACTAGACTATTCATTAACCCAGAATCATCACAATTTAACTCTGATGATGATGATGATGTAGATGAAGTTCCCACAAATGCGGTACAAACTGAACCTCCAACACACATGTATGAAGCTGACTATGGTGCAATGTACAAGCTAGAATTTGCGGATATGCCTAATCTCGGTGACTATGGATTTAACTCATCAATAATTAATGGTGAGTTATATTTAGGTATGGAGTTTTCAAGCAAAGAAGAAGCGATGATGGCTTTAAAAAATTACAATATACGTAATTCTGTTCAGTCCAGAGTCGACCGCTCTTTGCTAGAAAAGTATGTCTACCACTATGTTCGATATGAAAACGGATGCAATTGGATGGTTCGCGTATTGAAGAGGAAGAGGAAAAACAATATATAGGAACTAACTGTATACAACGATCCTCACACATGTTGTGATGGAGGGATCAACCAAGATCATCCCAACTTGGACTTTGAAGTGATATGCCAAGCCATCATGCTCATGGTAAAAGCAAGCTCCCATATAGCTATTTTTGTGTTGATTTCAGCTATACAATTGCAGTATGGGTATTTCGTCTCATACAAAAAAACATGGAAGGCAAAGCAGAATGCCATTAAAAAGATTCACGGTGAATATGATGCATCTTTCAACGAACTTCCAAGTTGGTTTAGGGTGGTGCGGAGGTTGAATCCTGGGATAATTGTGGACTTTGAAAGTTTCCATACATACCATAATGATCGAGTTCTTCACGATTGATGCCAATTCTACTGGGTTTTTGGACTTACCCACAGTGCATTAATGCTGTGAAATACTGCAAGCCTGTGGTCCAGATCGACGAGACTTTCTTGTATGGAAAATATAAGTAAGTTTTATTATTGGAAGTTGTCCAAGATGGTAATTGCAAAATTATTCCAATTGCTTTTGCCCTTGTTAAAGGAGAAGATACAAATTCTTGGGCTTTTTTCCTCCGAAACTTACGTTCACATGTTATCACAAGGGAAAAAATATGTGTCATTTCATATCGCAGAGCTCGGATCAAAGCAGTAATGGAGTCTTTGGGTTCAATGTGGCAACCACCATTTGCCCAAAATAAGTACTGTATCTGAAACATTGCTGTGAACTACCATGTAAGGTTCAAGAAGAATGATGAGCGCCAACTACTTGTGTGCATGGGTAAGTGAAACTGCTGTAGTTTTTTTTTTCTTTCGATCATTTTTATTTTTTAAAGAAACAGAGTTAGTAAGTTCAACATTTTATGCTCAGGTTATAAACTACTACCTCAAACATTTGAATTCATGCTTCAAGATTTGCGGGCGAAGAACGAGGAAGGATACGATTACATCAGCCTCGTCAATAAAGAAATGTGGATAAATGCATATGATGATGGATATCGATATGGACACATGACGACCAACTTGGCTGAGGCAATCAATTCGACCTTAAAGGAGGCACGTCACTTACCTGTTATGGCTTTGGTAAAAATGACATATATTTTTGTTTGGGGCGCTTTTTGCGAAGATCAGGGGACAAGCTCAAACATGGATGCAAGGTGGTCATGTCTATCACCCTAGATTAATTATAGATCTACAAAAAAATTTGTTGCATCAAATGGAATGTCTGTAACAAGCTTCTCTAGAACGCATGAATTGTTTCGTGTCACAGAGATGCCGTGACCTCTTCAAGGGATTAAAGCTAACTCGTTAAGAGTAAATCTACGGGACAGATGGTGCGACTGTGGATTTTTTTCAAGCTCTAAAGTATTCATGCTTTCATGTGATAGCAGTTTACTCGCATACCTGTCAAGACTATAACTATTTTTTGGATCCCGTATACCTACTATTAGAAGTGTTTAAGGTATGCGAATTTGAGTTCCCCTATAGGTAATGAGAAAGACCCTAATGAGGTTCAGAATTGAGTTCCGATTATACCAAGTCTGAGTTTATTGAGGGACTGTAGTCGGCCAAAATCCACTCGAATTCATTGTGATATGGATATTCGAGAAACATCTAGACAAGACAAAATATGTGGGCATTGTAGAAACCCCAGGACACACTAGAAAAACATGTCCACTTCTTTTGTCATCAAGTAACCATTGATGAGGAACTGATGTAGTTGTTGTTTATCAAATAATAGTTCTTGTAATTTAATTCACATTTACTTAAAGTTAATGTCATTCGATAACCACTGATTAATTAAAAAACAATACAAGAAAACGGGATTCGACATTGGTGTTATATGTGATTAAAATAAAAGAGATAATAAGTGACAAACTTAATAAAGTTATCGAACACAATTATTAAATTTTATCAAACTAATAAAAATTTGGTATTTGAATATAATTTTAAATACAACAATCTTTTAAAAGACAAATGTTTTTTATACATAAATTTATTATTATTATTATAAAAACAATTAAAAGCACTAATTGATCATCACCATTCACTTGAATTAAGTAATAAACAAAATTAACAAAATAAATTAAGTATTAAATGATAAATAATAAAAAAATTACAATAAAGAAAGTCCAGCAAACAAGCAAATACAAATATAATAAAATATAAAAAATTAGCGATGTATGCGGTGCGAATGTGTTCCGCAAGGCGGTGGATGTCTGTCTCGAGGAGGATTTCTTCGTATAACTGGTTCTGACTCCTCAATGTAATCATCATAATTATCATCACCATTATCGTCGTCATCGTCGTCATGAGCAGATACATTTTGTTGATTACGAACTAATGATGATGTAGCCCCTCCATAGAATAAGGACCCTAGAAGTGTATGACTGAGTATCCCACCGCTCATAGAAAACTGGGAAAACTCAGAAGACACAAACATCAATGAGTGGCAAAACTGTACAGGAGATGTCTGTGCGGCGGCCATCGGTAATGAGGCTGCACTCGCTAAATAACCAGCATATAAACCCCAAGTCAGATCTGTAAACATAGAACCATAATATCCTCCAAGAGGGGTCATATAACTCTGTGACGGTGGTGAAGGCGGCATCTGGTATGGGAAAGGCGATGGCGACATTTGATATGGCTGTGGGGTGTACGTCGTTGCAGACGGTGGTTGTTGTGAAGGTTTCGGTGGTGCAACTGACAACGAACCAGAAGCACCTCCTCTCCGTCCACGAGTCGGGGGATGATGGGGTTATGAAGGTACACGTCTCTGTTGACGTTGATGAATGCTCTGTCCTCGTGCATCCTCGAAAAGTAGAAATGATTTCCCATTATTGTTAAACCACTCATAATAACCATCTGTAACCGTCAAATGGTTAATATAAATGGGTTCTATATGGGGAATGCACAGATGTCGATCCTCCCATTTCATGACCCACTCATAATGCTTCACCAGCCAATCTATATATGTCTTACCGCGTCGATTTGTGTTATGCAATTGGTCCATATTTTGAGGTCTTCTGGAATTGTTTGTACAAAACCAAATTGTCAGAGAACGCGATCAATGGGGATGCCACTCGACAATCGTATAACAGATCAGAGGTACCACCGCCATCCAAACATCTAATGGGCCCCTTAACTCAGGTGGGATGCACATCCTCATATCATCATTACAATAAGGAGCCCATTCAAACTAAAACAAATATATATAATTCTTATCAAAATAATAATCTAATTATATAACTATAATACAAAATAGATTTTTAAACATTAAAATACATACCTCTATGTCAGCCTTCTGATCAATTAGTAGCCTGATTATTTCTAATTCATCAGGTATATCCCGATGATTTTTCCTGTCAATAGACCACCTATTCAAGGAAATAATTTTTATTATACACTAGATAAAATGATTAATATACAAAATCAGTTTTGTAATTACCTCAATAGTAGCGGGAATACGAACGGGTTCTTCACACCAGGACATAAAAAGGGCAAGAGATATCATGCCCAATACTACAGCAGAAGGAGACATCCGCTGATAGCATTTTTCCTGTAGTCAGTAGCTCGACACATCTCCCTATACAGGAATGCCAAAACTGTCAAGCCCCAACTCAGTGATCTAGCCAGATGAAAATCACCAAGATGCCTCAACCACATACAGTGAACTTGGTTGCATGATTTTTCTGGTATCAACAACCCTCCTATCAGCTGTAGTATGCATTCTCGTGCATACTTTTTAACTTGATCATCTGAGGCGTCCTCACTCAAATTCTGGAAATTTGCATCTAACCAATTTAATGGAATCCGACCACCGATAAACTTTCGTGGGATACCTCCCAGATATTCCTGGCACAAAGAATTCCCGTTACCGTGCACCATCCCCTGAAAGCACATCTTCATCCACCGAAAGCCCCAAGTACATGGAAACATCCTCCAGCGTAATCGTGCACTCTCCGCGCGGAAGATGGAATGTGTGTGTCTCCAGTCTCCACCGCTCCTCTAATGCAGAAATAATGTTTGGTTCTATCCTACAATGGTCTTCATATCTAGCTATGTAATTGAATCCAGTCTCGACTAAATACGGCCAGACACCGGTTGGTATCGCTAACTTAAGGTTGCGGATAAAATGATCTAATATACGATCGCTCTTCTAAAAATATTAATAATTACAAAAATTAATTTATAAACTAATAATAAAAAATTAAATAAATAAATTATTACTAATAATTTAAAGAGAAAATAACCTCAGTGACCAAAAATGCCATATAATATACAAATTTAACCAAATTTTTTTTTATTTGCCAAAATGACCAACAAATTCGCAACGCGAATTCCGATTTTGCAACCCAGTTTCCAATTTCGCAACGCGAATATGTAAATCGCATTGCGATTTTCCAAATTCGCAACGCGAAAGTCAAATTTGCAACTGAATTTCAAATTCGCAACGCGAATTTAATTTCGCAACAGGTTTTAGTTTCGCAACACAAATGTTTTGGGTATATAACAATGCAGCAGTAGCAACTCATAACCTAAATCCCTAAATCGCAACTCATTCCATCTCCATCTATCACTCTCTCCGGCGACATCCGTTCTTATATCCAACGACATCCTTCCCCATCTCTATTGTTTTTTACATAATTTTATTTCTATATAATTTTTCAATGATTTCTCTCCCAAATTATCAACTATCAACTTAATAAAAGTATGTTTTTCTCTAAGTTAGTGATGATATCTAGTTTATTCCTCGTTTGTTTAGTAAATTAATTTACAATTTTTATAATGAAATCATCTAATGTTGATCATGTTTGGATAGATTTGTGTTTTGGAGGGTCATGGGAGAATATTCATGGTGTTTTACATTATGTGCCTTTACCCATGAATCTTTAACTAAAACTATCATTAAAAAAGTTAACTTATGAAACTCTAATGTTACGTGTTGCAAAGAAATTGAATTTAGAGCCTCTAAGTGGATTTAGGCTATCTTATCTGAGAAAAGGTAAAGTTTATTTGTTAACCGAAAATGAAGATGTTGAACGATTCATTGCTTACATTAGTGTTTCGCAAGAAGATGATGTTACATTGTATGTTGTTGAACCTAGAAGTAGTGAAGTTTGGTCAGTAGCGGGTAGTAATCAACTAAGTTCTTCAACCCAAAATTTAATGGTTCCACCACAATTTCATCACCAAGAAAATTTTGTTTCACCACATTTCCAATACCAAACACAATATCAAACACAATCTCAAAACCCACAACCTTTTATTAATCCAAATCCCAATCAACTTTCAGCACCAAATTCCAGTTTTCGTATTGACCAGTTAGACGATTATGAGCCAACAGAAAAAATTGTGAGTACTAGTCAGTATTCAAAATTTGATCTTGGTCAATACCTGGTCTTTGATCTTGGTCAATACTCAGATTTTGATGATGTGATGGAAGAAGAAACAGACCCTGCATGTAATGATTTTGATATTGGTCAATACCCAAATTTTGATGATGAAACAGCCGCTGCCAAGGAAGATGTTGTTGATGATAATGATGAGGAAGTTACGACTATGAATGAACATGTTGAACATTCATTCTGTTATTCATATAACCCTGAAGAAGAAAAAAAAGAAGAATAAGTCCCCGAAGAAAGGAAAAAGAAGAAAATGTCACGAGAGTATAACTGGAATATGCCAGAATTACTTCAGATACCGGAAGAAGAGTTGGTAAAGATATCAGTTGATTGTTACACAAAAGTTATTCGTATCAAGAAAGATGATTGTTTTGATACAAAGAAAGACTTGAAGATAGCTTTGTATACGAAATGTGTGGAAGATGTCTATCAACTAAGAGTTAACAAATCAAGCAAAGATCGTTTCGAAACAAGGTGTATGATTGACAAAAACTGTACGTGGTGTATGATTGCAAAAAGGATAAAAGATTGTGAAATGTTTCAAGTTAGGACTTTTATTGATAAACATACATGTTCAAGAACCCAAGTTTTTCCTCACCATAGACAGGAAAACAAAAAGGTGTTGGGTGGTTTTCTGGCTGAGTTAATGTTTTTGAATGGAAGGGTATATTGGGGACTTGAAATTATGACTGACATGAATGCTCGGTTCAAGATTAGTATCTCATATTCTTCTCAAGCTTGGAGAGCCAAATGTTATGCCTTGGAATTGTTGAGGGGGTCTCCAGAAGCATCGTTTGCCCAACTGCCGGCTTATTGTCACAATTTAAAGCTGAAAAATCCTGGGTCGGTAACTCATATCAAAACAGATAGAGATGGATGCTTTGAGTTGCTGTTTATCGCCATTGGTGATGCGGTTAGTAAATAATTATAATTTTGTTGACTCATTTTTGTTAGTTGCATGCATTTCACATTTAAATGATTATATTTCTTGTGTATATGATTTTGTAGATTCGTTCGTTTATTACTTGTATGCGCCCAGTTATTACAGTTGATGGAGCACATTTGAAAGGTCGATACCTTAGAGTAAACTTATTAGCAGTAGCCATGGATGCTAATAATGGGATACTGCCAATAGCTTATGGGGTTGGCAAATCTGAAACCTCTGATTCATGGACATGGTTTATGGGGCATTTTAGGGATTACATAGGTCCTATTAGCAAGCAATCTGACAATCATATCCGATAGGGCAAACTCAATTGACAACGCTGTTAGAAGGTGTTTCCCAGATGCTTTTCATGGACTTTGTGGTGTTCATTTGTACAGAAATCTAAAATCAAGGTCTGCTGGTATAAAAAATCACAAATGGACATACTGGAAGGCTGTAAAAGCTTATCGGGAAGTGGATTTTAATAAGCATATAAATTGTTTAAGGCGTGTTTTGCTTCAATGTGCTCAAACACTAGAAGATTTCGGGTTTGAAAGATGGTCAAGAATACATCAACTTGGAGCAATATATGGTTTCATGACGTCTAATAGTGCAGAATCAATCAACAATATAAGTCGTCATTCCCAGAAATTACCCATTACTATGTTAATGGAGTTTTTTCGAGCCTCTATTCAACAGTGGTACTACAAGAAAAGAAACCATGCAGGTATTATTTCTTTAAATTCGTAACTTATCATATATTTTACTAAGTATTATTTATTTAAATTTACAGGAACATTGGAACGTCGTGTTACACCATGGACTGAAAAAAAGATAACGAAACGTGTTGTGAAGTCAACGTTATGGAGAGTTAAACCATGTTCAAACACTTTGTTTGAAGTATTGGATAATAACTTAAATGGGTTGTCGATCTAAATGCAAAGACGTGTAGTTGTAAGAAATGGCAAACATCTGGTTATCCGTGTGGCCGTGTTATTAAAAGTTGTTCTTCATCTAAACCAAGATGATTCAAGCGCATACGCTATGGATTGCTACACTACAGAAGTATATCGAAAGACTTATGCCGAGATTGTCTACCCATGTCCACATCCTTCTGAGTGAGACATACCAGATGACTTACAAACAATTTTGCCACCAGTCATGGACAGCAGGCTACCTGTCCGACCAAAAAATCACAATCGTATACCGTCTAAGGGTGAAGAGAAGAGGATATCGACATGTAGTCGGTACAAGGAAAGTGGTCATACAAGGTTGATCTGTGGATCACCAGTGCCATCACAATCATCTTTTCCTCTACCAAAAAATGGATCCTCATCAAAATCCAAAGCTCATTTGGTGCCAAGCAAAAAGAAAATCAAAATCGCAATCAAAATCAAAATCCCAATCACAACCGGCTTCACCTTTTGGGACTTATTAACTTAGGTGATTTTTAAATGCAAACGTTGTATTAAGTGTATTTTATGTGTGAATGCATACATTTTCAGTTAGACATTCATTAGTAACTTGAGTTTGAACATTGCTATTATCTGTTCAGTTGTTATCATGTTGGGATTTTCTCTTGTGTTTGATTGCTTGGATAGTTGTTCTCTTGCTTCTTCAAGTGTCCTTAGCTTGTATTTATAGCTTGGAATGTGTTTGATGTTGTATATACCTTGATGTTGTATGTTGCGATCAACGCGAAAGTCAAATTCGCAACGCGAAATAAGCATTGCGAATTTGACTATCGCGTAGCGAATTTGACTTTCACGTTGGGAATTTGAATTTCGCGTTGCGAATTTGACTATCGCAACGCTTATTTCGCGTTGCGAATTTACCTTCAACAGGTCTTTTTTACCTTCAACATAATGCGGATTGAAAATTAAACAACAAATCAATTAAACATTGTTGTGGGTACATTATTTGAACATTGTTATGGGTACATTATTTGGAAAAATAATATTCTGGACTTCGTTAGAAATAACCCTTTTTCATCAGATTAATTTCATTTTTGTTGGTACATTATTTGAACATTGTTATGTATAAATTTGTTGTGTATGTATGTTTTGGTTTGATTATATTGTATGTATATTTTTATTCAGGTGAGATGGGTTGTGTATAACAAAACAATCTATCTCTTCCATGTGAGTACTTTATTCCAACCATGTGACAAGTGTGACAACCCCATCAACTCACAACTCAGCTTTGAACTCAATCAATATTATCTTTTAGCTTGATGGTTCATAAATCATGTTACTTGAACAATATGAATCAATTATGCAATTTTCATGTTCAATTTAACACTGCATTTCAAATTCATTTCATATGTAATTGGAGTTTGAATTTAAATTTCAATTTGAGTTTGAATTTCAATATAAATTTCGGCTCCACTATAAATATTAGCCCAAGCAAATATGCATGTTATCATTGATTATTCCTAATCTCCATTGCTTTTTTCAACTTTAAAAGCGAGGAAATTCTGACCATCGTATTTTTTTGGTCAACTTTAAAGCATCAGAAATATTTCGGGTGTATGATCTTGGTGGTATATGAGAAATGCAACAAATGGCAACTAAAAATCTTGATAATTGAGGGATACAACTTGTAATAATAACAAAAATAATAAGTCCGAAATGCTTCTGAGTACCACCCAAATCATAAGTCTGAAATGCTTCCCATGCTCATCAAAATCCAAAGCTCATATGGTGCCAAGCAAAAGGAAATCAAAATCCAAATCTCATATGGTGCCAAGCAAAAGGAAATCAAAATCTACAACTTGAGTTTGAACATTGATATGATATGTTCAGTTGTTATCATGTTGGGATTTTCTCTTGTATTTGATTTTTTGGATAATTGTTCTCTTGCTTCTTCAAGTGTCCTTAGCTTGTATTTATAGCTTGGAATGTGTTTGATGTTGTATATACCTTGATGTTGTATGTTGCGATCAACGTGAAAGTCAAATTCGCAACGCGAAATAAGCATTGCGAATTTGACTATCGCGTAGCGAATTTGACTTTCACGTTGGGAATTTGAATTTCGCGTTGCGAATTTGACTATCGCAACGCTTATTTCGCGTTGCGAATTTACCTTCAACAGGTCTTTTTTACCTTCAACATAATGCGGATTGAAAATTAAACAACAAATCAATTAAACATTGTTGTGGGTACATTATTTGAACATTGTTATGGGTATATTATTTGGAAAAATAATATTCTGGACTTCGTTAGAAATAACCCTTTTTCATCAGATTAATTTCATTTTTGTGGGTACATTATTTGAACATTGTTATGTATAAATTTGTTGTGTATGTATGTTTTGGTTTGATTATATTGTATGTATATTTTTATTCAGGTGAGATGGGTTGTGTATAACAAAACAATCTATCTCTTCCATGTGAGTACTTTATTCCAACCATGTGACAAGTGTGACAACCCCATCAACTCACAACTCAGCTTTGAACTCAATCAATATTGTCTTTTAGCTTGATGGTTCATAAATCATGTTACTTGAACAATATGAATCAATTATGCAATTTTCATGTTCAATTTAACACTGCATTTCAAATTCATTTCATATGTAATTGGAGTTTGAATTTAAAATTCAATTTGAGTTTGAATTTCAATATAAATTTCGGCTCCACTATAAATATTAGCCCAAGCAAATATGCATGTTATCATTGATTATTCCTAATCTCCATTGCTTTTTTTCAACTTTAAAAGCGAGGGAAATTCTGACCATCGTATTTTTTGGTCAACTTTAAAGCATCAGAAATATTTCGGGTGTATGATCTTGGTGGTATATGAGAAATGCAAAAAATGGCAACTAAAAATCTTGATAATTGAGGGCTACAACTTGTAATAATAACAAAAATAATAAGTCCGAAATGCTTCTGAGTACCACCCAAATCATAAGTCTGAAATGCTTCCCATGCTCATCAAAATCCAAAGCTCATATGGTGCCAAGCAAAAGGAAATCAAAATCCAAATCTCATATGGTTCCAAGCAAAAGGAAATCAAAATCTACAACTTGAGTTTGAACATTGATATGATATGTTCAGTTGTTATCATGTTGGGATTTTCTCTTGTGTTTGATTTTTTGGATAATTGTTCTCTTGCTTCTTCAAGTGTCCTTAGCTTGTATTTATAGCTTGGAATGTGTTTGATGTTGTATATACCTTGATGTTGTATGTTGCGATCAACGCGAAAGTCAAATTTGCAACGCGAAAGTCAAATTCGCAAACCGAAAATCGCATTGCGAATTTGACTATCGCAATGCTTATTTCGCGTTGCGAATTTGACTTTTGCGTTGCGAATTTGTACCTTCAACAGGTCTTTTTTTCCTTCAAACATAATGCAGATTAAATTTTTTAGAAACAACAAATCAACTTTTACAAATCAGTTAAACAAGCAAAAAAATAATTTTTATTTACAAATCAAATTAAACAAATCAACTTTTACAAATAAATTAATCAAAAAATAAATCTTATTTCCTCATCAATTAAACAAATCAACTTTCAATGTAAAATTTAATTAAACAAGGAAAAAAAGTGTACCCCAGACTGTTGTTTATGCACAAATACATTTCACGCAGCTCACTTCAGGATTAACCTGCAGAAACCAAACATTTGCTCAAACAATACTTTCTACACATCTAAAACCAACAAACAACAAATTACTGAATTCTAGGTACTTAACCAAATATTTTCAAACCAATTAAAGAGTATATATGTTAACAACACTTGCTTAAACTTACCAATTGTTTATGTACAACTTTCAGCACGCGGATGCATGTAGGCAGCGTCTCGTATATATCAATCTGGCCATATAATACCGAAATCACAAGCCTACTGCAGCTCTATCTCTATCTGTGGGAGGTAGATATTGTATACTTCCTATCGTCAAACGTTCCAAGCACAAGCATACGAGAGGACCACAATCCCCTCTGGCTCCCTGCATTTGTTGTGGCGCAGTCTCATCTCTGATCATTGTAATTTTAAACTTCTTTGGCTTCTTGTTTCCAGATTGTTTCCAATAATCAATCGCATTCAAGTATTTAGCCAAATGATCACTCCATCTCTTTGTAATAATATCTCTCAAATCAGACAATGGTATGTAATTCAACATGCTGTCATATACCATTGTCTTCAGGGATAGGAGCTGAAGCTCGACGAGAAGCCAATGACGATGTTCCAAAACAGGGATAAACACCTGCAATCATAAATAATTGCGAACATCAAATAAAATTTATGAAAACCTTTAAAATATTCAAAAAATAAATACTAACCTTATCGACCTCCCACCAAGCAGGATAAAGTTTAGCTTTTCCATTAGCCAACTTATATGAAGCATCTCTCTGATCCTTCAAGTGAGCTACGTGAAAAGACATCGACATAATAGTCCGTCGAGTACCTCTTTTCTTCAATTTCCTTATTATTAGAAGACGTGACACCCATGCATCAATATGCTGTTTTACAAAAAAATAAATAAATTTATTAGTGAATTTATTAATAATTTAAAAAAAATTAATCAAAATGCAATATAAAAGAATATAATACTTACCCCCCTTCGAGGTAGCCATTATCTTCAACCCCTAATAAAATACCCCACCAAGACCGATCAAAAAACAAATGAATAGCATCGTCAATTTGGAATAGGTCAGAATAACACCCCTTGCTCCGCTCATGTAGATAAAAATCAACTGTGGTCTTAGCCCAAAGGGTATTATCCGTAATTGTGTCCGGTAGTGTTTCAATCTTCTGCTGAGGAATGGTACTAGCCGGTAACTCATACGAAAGCCAACATGCATCCATCATATCGGGCACGGGAGGGGGTTTATCAATATGTCGACATATGACGCCAAATGAATCGGGCTCTTGAACGACGGGCGGGACCACTTGAACGATGACAAGGGCCTCTTCAACGGTGGGAGGGGCTTCTTCGATGATGATAGGTGCATCAGGCTTATTCTTACGGAGTCTTGGCACTAGTGGGGTGAACGGAGACGTAATGGCACGTGCACAACGTCTGATGCGTGAACCCCGTCGTGCAAGAAAAAACCCAACGTAAAGCATCTACCTTATCGGGCCGCTGAAAATAAATTAATATATAAATCAATAAATAAATAAATAAATAACGCCGAAAAAAAGTTATTTGCATTTTTAGTATAGTATTAAACAAATTTACCTCATTGCGTAGAGTATTAACCTCATTCTGCAACAATAAAATAATCTCGCGTAGAGCGACAACCTCATCACGTAAGGTAGATACCTCACCACGTAGCGCACCATTGTCATCGCGTAAAAAATCCACCTCACCATGTAAAGATCAAACCTTATCATACCATGCACCATTATCTTCACGTAAAGTACCGACCTCATGACGCAAAGCACCGACCTTATCACGTAATTCCCCTAACTCATTCCGTGGAGGTGGAGAACAGGGAGATAAATGTCATGGCCTTTTTGCCGGTCGCCTATCATGAGGTGATGGTGGAGAAGAGGCTCGATGATGTGATGGAATAGGTGATGGTGGAGGTGGAGAATAGGCTCGATCAGGTGATGGCTCCGGGTGTCGAGCTTTAGAATCGGCCCGATCAGGTGATGGCTCTCGAGGTGGGGGTGCTCATCATCCATCCCATCAAAAAACCGCTTACTAGCTTGCCACCAATCAGTGGCAAGATCAGCCTCTGTGGGTGTCACCGTCTGTAATAGATAGTTGGCCTCCTAACAATATAAAAGCTCAAACAAAGTTAAACTTGTACTAGTAATAACTTGTTTATATATACCATATATTACTTGTGTGTTAACTTACATCATTCATCGTCGTATATGGGAGTAAATCTTCCCAATCCAACATGCAGATCCTCTTCCAGGTAATAGCCCTAGGAATATCATTTGATCTTTTTATCGCATATGTACGCATGTTGGGGAAAGCCTCAAATATCCAAATCTATAAAACAATATAATATACAAACATTAGTAATTGTTAAATAATTAATTATAATTTTGGAAACATTATATAAAAATTCTTACCTTAAAGGCCCAAGTAAAGCCTGTCAAAGTGTATTTAGAACCATCGCCCCACAATCTTTTTCGGTCCTCAAAGGCAGACGACAACTTCTTTCATGTAGCTTTCCATATATATGAACCCAACAGAAATAGGTTCCATGCATTTAAGTCCTCTACCAATAATATTAGGTCCTCGGAGATTGGTTGTCTGCCCTCTTTGCCTAAAAAACTGGCATGTAAAAGTAATAAATGGCATACTCGGACAACATCAAGGTCATCCATCCGAGTAAAACCATCTTTATCAAATAATCTCTTCAAGTCATCGACGTGTATACTCGGCTTCAACTTTGCCAGCTCAGGAAAAATCCGATATAACCATGATGGGCGGGTGATATGACTAGTGTACCGACCTACATCATCGTGTCCGAAGCGTAGACCGGTGATTAAGTAAAACTCCTCCCGCCCAAAAACAAGTATACGTCGTTGCCAGAGGAAAATGAAACCATATCTCCTCATCACCACGTTGTACCCCTCGGGTAGATCGTTAGTCATGGTCTGAAGAAAAAAATGTTTCAACATAGCATCTCCACCCGTATGTTGCACTTTCAGCCATGGCCCGAAGCAAGTATCCTCAAACAATTTTCTTTGTAGAGGTGTAAGCGGCGACACAATTTTAGTGGCTAGGCTTAATTTATTCCTTAAGGTCAATGCATCCGAAAAATATTTCTACAAAAACAATAAACATACCAAGTTAGATATACCAAAAACTACAAATTATACACTATAAACAGACATGATATTAAACAGTGAAAACAAAGCCAAATATGTTTTAAACTAGCACGGTATTCACCCAAGTCATTATTCCATCATAGAAAATGCATCAGATAACATTCCAGAAGTAAGCACTTATATAAACATTTAAAAGAACAACATATAGGTTTAGTGCAGGTTCAAGGACAACATAAAGAGTAGTAGTTTATTATTGAAACTTAAATTAGCAACACTGTGAAGTTAGTATTTGTCTTTGTTTTTTGGTTGAAGAAATGCAATTCATTCAAGTTTCAATTTGCAGAATAAAAGAAGTTTCTGAAACTTAAATTCGCAACGCGATTTTAGTTTCGCGTTGAGATTTTCATTTTCGCGTTGCGATATTTGCGTTCCGAATTTGGTGTTGCGATTTAGGGTTTCTTCAACAACAAAAACAAAACAAAAAGACAAAACAAAGACAAATACTAACTTCACAGGGTTAAAGACTAAACAGTTTAGCAGTATTGGCAACAACCGAATGAATTTAGCAATCTCAGTGAAATGGTTAATCTAATAATAATACAAAAATTTCAAAATAAAAATAATTAAAAAAACTAACCCTCGGTGGTTGATTTTCCATTTCTGACCGTGAATGGTTGTGAGGGTTGCTCTGAGAGATGGAGATAGACGGCTTTCGTTGGAAATGGGGACGGATTTCGTCGGAGATGGGGACGGATGTCGTCGTAGAGAGTGAGAGATAGAGATGGGACTGAGTTGTGCTTTAGGGTTTTAGGTTCGAGATTATTTACGATAATACTATTTACATTTGTGTTGCGAAATTAATTTTTTGTTTCACGTAAAAACATTTGACTTCTGTGTTGCGATTTACAAATTCGCGTTGCGATTTACAAATTCGCGTTGCGAAATTGGAAACTGGGTTGCGAAATTGGAATTCGCGTTGCGAATTTGTTGGTCATTTTGGCAAATCCAAAAAAAGTTAGTTAAATTCGTATATTATAAGGCATTTTTTGTCACTGAGGTTATTTTCTCTAATTTAAATTAAATTAAAATGTAAAAATGTTACCGTATCAGAAAAATGTCTAGATTTATGATTTCCATCCAAACGAAGCAGACCGCCTTCCATTTTATAACTGAAAAAAAAATTAATTAAATAAAATACTCAAAATTTTAAATAATTAAATAATTAAATAAAATACTAACAAAATATTAAATAGAATAAAGTATACTTTACAAATAAAACTTAACGAGCTGTGAGAGAATTTAAGAGGATTTGAGAGAATTTGAGAGGATTTGGTGTGGTGAAAATGGTTGAGAATGAAGGTATTTATAGGGTGGGAGGGGGGTGTGAACGGTCAGTTAGGGCGAAATTAAAGCCGAAGGCGCGGCCCATGCATCGCGCCATTCTGACGGGTGTCAAGTGGTAGGAAGGCGCGGTGCATGGGTCGTGCCTTACCCCACGTGGTGCCACATCAGCGCAGGGCGCAGTGCATGGGTCGCGCCTTTCTGCAAAAGGTGTTAGACCGAGAAATATATTTGAATGGGTGTCTGACAGGGAAATATAAAAGGTAAAGGTGATTTTTTTTGGGAAATTCGCTATGAATGCCTCGAATATTTCACGATTTTGTCCCAGCTCGGTTTGACGTCAGCTCGACGATCGGCTCGGCTGGAGGAGGGAGTGGCGACGGCTGCACAAGCTGGAGGCTTAGGATGCATTGCATTTATGGTTCTTGAAACCTTAATTATACATTGATATGGAGAGTTGGATGGATCCCGATCTGACGGTTAATATTAATATGAAACCCTAATTTCCTCATGGGCTTTCGGTTGTTAGGCTTTTTGAATTTGTAATATTTAGACTTTGTAGATTGGACCTTCTTTACTCATGGATTTGGTTTTATTTATTTTAATATTAGTTTATAATAATAGTAGATACTACTACTAAATAATAATAATAGTAAATAATAATAGATAATAAAAATAGATAATAAAAATAAATAATAATAATAATATAATAATAGTATATCAATAATATTAATAATTATTGTAGTAGTACACGTTAATAGTGATAATAATGGTGTAGTAATAATAATTTAATAATAGTATAATAATAATGCTAATATAATATTAATAATAGTACTAGTAGTAATGTTATTATAGTAATAAGCCCAGGAAAAAAATATGGTGATCACATCAATCTATTGATCGATTAATCTAGATTGGATACTGTAGAGGCAAAGAAGACATTTCGAACCCAGTTTACCCTATTCGCAAACGTCAAGGTTCGAACTCATGATCTTACTTAAAGATTTTTAACATAACATTTTAATATCAAATTAAACAAAAGGTAAAATGGTCATTGAAGTATGAATACTTTTCTTTTTCAACATTGAAGTTTTAAAAATAATGAAACGGTCACTGATGTCATCGTTTTGTAACAAATTGATCCTTCAACCATTAACAATCGTTATCGCAATCATGAAATTTTGATGTGGCATATTTGTACGGCTATGTTGATATACTTTGACTAGCCACTTTGACGCACACTTAAAAATGATAAACTGCATAAATAGTCATTAAAAAATGAATAAGTTTTTTTAACACTAAAGTTAAAAAATAATAAAATGGTCACTAACATGTAACAACTCATTAATTTAGAAAACATATTACTTTAGTTTAACTTTAGAAATAAATTTCACCATTTTAGTGATGAATCTCGTTAGAACATTCTCGTAGATTTTGAAATTTTATTTGGATGGTTAAAACTCAATCTAAAATGTAAGTAAACATTTGTACTGTACAAGCATCAAATTAAAATATTTTAAATATAAATTTTGAAATTCTAAAATTAAAGTATTGCAACTTTAAACGCATAATTAAATTTATTTAATTAAATTTTATTTTTTTTAAAAATTCATTTTAACTCGAAGTTATATCTAAAAAAATATAAAATTCAAATCTACTATCTGGTTACTAACTTGAATTTTGAGATGTAACAATAATATATTGATACTAATTGTTATAACTATAATAATATGATATAAACTTAATTAATTTAAAATCTGTCCCATTAGATAATTACAAACAAAAATCTAGATGACAGAGTACTAGAAATTCAATTTAGATTAACATTGTACGAACCAAACAACCTTATTAATTAAAAGAATAATTATTATCTTTAGAAGTCTCGAATTTAAACACTAACAATTGAACAATTATTATGTATAAAAAATCTCAAGCACAATTTAAAACAATAACTAAAGGCGTTTCCACCACTTTCTATTTTATCATGCAAAAGGAAAAAAAGGAAACACATACCGAGGGATAAAAAGAAGACATGATTTGTACCTTGTCTCCTTGAGACCAAATCTGTATGAAAAACATGCTTAGTTGATGTTTGCCCTCCTCTTTTCCTTCTACAAAAAGACCGACATATATTCTTACTTACTTCCCCCATGGGCTCAGTCTTCAATCCACCCACATTTTCAATTCTTTTGGAATTTAATCTCAAAGATCAATCATTTTCATTTTGATTTTTGAGTTATTTTTAGCTTGAAACATAGAGGAAGTGTTTCTATAACATCTCATGACTTTGTCTATTGAATTCGATATAGAGAGTATATGGTGTCTTTGATTATGTCATATGTCATAAGCTTCATGCCATGGCCATGTGCCTTTGATCATATGAGATTTCCTATATATATATATATATATATATATATATATATATATATATATATATATATATATATATATATATGTGTGTGTGTGTGTGTGTGTTTATTATTTTTTGAACAATTCCTACTTAAGCAAATTAAATATTAGTAGGAGTCGAAATATTAAATTTTTTAAGAAAAATACAATGACTTATTATATATTTAAACTCAAAATTCATAAGAAAATGTCTAATTTGTGTAATATTTAAACTTGTAATGACCTAAATTATTATTAGATAAAAAATTAAGAACATGAGATTATCCTTCTTTAGTTTGGCCCCTACTTGATTAAATATTTAATAATTTTTTTTTATTTTTTAGTCGAATACTTATTTTTACATGAACCAAAATACTATTAGACCAAAATATATCGAATATATAAATTTTTTACAAGGATCAGGACCCCAACATAGCTTCGTCCCTATTCTTAAGGGAGGGAAAAGCGAATTTTACTTCTTATGAGTATTGAACTCACAACTCAGGAGAGAGAGAAAATATCAACTGAGAGCTTTTAACCTCTTTTAACCTCTTGTTCTAGATATTGTTGCCAATTTGGGCCCATAAGCAATTCTAAACATCCAAAATTTGATTTAAAATATGGTTGGAAAAGTGATTTTCAATCTAAACTCAAATTTCACTTTTAGGGTGAAATTACAATTTTATTGTAAATTATTTAATTTTAATTGGTTTTTAAATTAATACACATACATGTATAATTATTTATTAATTAGTTTTATTAATATTCAAATATAAATTAATAGAACTTTAAAGATTTTTTTACTTTAAAAAAGCACACACATACGCACATTTTATCTTTTTAAAATCAAATTTTAATAGTACCATTAATGTGTAACCTTAAATAATTAAATTTTAAATTATTATTTTAAATAATAATAATTAATATCAGAAGCATGTTTTTTACTCTATCTTTTTATATATTTTTTAAACAAAATAATTAAAAACACTATTTAAAATTCAAATATAAAACCAATTAATACATACATAAATCTTTTTCCACTATATCTATAATACTGATTTATTGAATAATTTTTTAAAAAATAGAGCATAGATACTTGAAATCGTTATGACTCCCTAAAAATTAGGTATAATAATTTCAATTATATTTTTCTATACCTAATTTTTATATTACGCGAATTTATAGTTTATTCAAGGTGATCATGTATCCACTTTAAAATCTAAATTTTCTTTAATTAATTATTTATTTTATTAAAGGTACCCACTCAAAAATTTTATTTGAGCCTACTCTACTTAAAAAACTTATAAGTAGTTTTCATAAGTAGGATAAGAGCATGAGAAAGTAGTTTTCATAAGTAGAATAAAAGCATTCACATGAATGTAGTGCAGTGTCCAGGAGAAAAGATGAATATAATAATTGGAGGTGTTGGATAATCTGACCGCAATCTCTTTAAATAATTGCATTAAAGTCTTCAAGTTCCCTCCACAAATTGCCAAAATACATATTAGATTCAAAATGTTGGCTTAATCACATTGGTTCAAGTGTAACAACTTTATCACTTTGACAAATGATTCATATTGGATTTGCATTAAGCTTCTTTTATCTGATTCAGATTTTTTATTATTAATAATATGTTTTATTTTCTGAAATTTTATAATATTTTTTAAGAATGAAGTTAGATTTAATTTATGAGGGACAGTTGATTAACTTTAAAATAAATAAGGTCTTACAAAATAATTAAATATTCAAATAAAAAGATTTAGATTAATTCTTCTAATTTTAAAATTCAAATATCTTACAAATAAATAAGTCAGATAAATTTTGGATTAAGGCTTAATTTTATTAATTTTGAAACTAACAATATCTCAAAAATAATTATATCAAGAAATTTTGGGAAAAATTTAAACTTTATTGTAAAAAATTATAAAATTTTCAATCACCTAAAGTGTAATTAGACTATTAAAGTTAGGGGCAGCTGCCCTTCACGTCAATAATGTGGGTTCTTCTATGCTCCCTCATAACATAAAATTCTGTATCCGTTCTTAATATCTTTATAACATATAATTTTATATCCGTTCTTAACCTGGGTTAAGGAAGATTGAGTTAAATATAAGCTTGCAAATGGAAAATAAAGCATCACAAATTTAAGAGAAGAATTGCACAAAATTTCCCCAACATTCTATAATGTACAATTCAGTCCTCCACGTCCAAACACAAAATAAGAGATGAAAAGAAAGAAAAAGAAAGAACCCTACAGTTTCTGCATTTTCCTTAACAAGGGTATATGTCATACGCTTCTAGCCATCATTTCCTGGAATCTCCTGTAAGATTCTTGTTTCTCCAACCTAAACTTTTCATAGCAATCCGCAATGAACATCTCGGCTAGCTTATCGATCTCATTCATATCCGTTTCACCGGTCGAATTAACCTTCTTCTCTTCTAGCCATTGCAGGTAACCTGAGAGTTGTGATTCCACGGTGACTCGGTCGCATTGCTCCGTGGGAATAACCGAACTCCACGTCGAATCATAGTACAAATGTGGTGCGGTGCACCCTTCTAGGACCGGAGAGGGAACTGGTGTAACATGAGAAGAGCACCAATTATAGTGTAGCCTGAATGAACCAAAGAAGAGCTTCTTGTGCTTCTTTTTTGTGGCCTTGGAGTTGGAAATGAGATATTTTATAGGATTGTTTTCTTTATAGATTTGAACGATGATGGATTTTGCCTCGGAAAATACTCGAACGAGACGGCAAAGTTGAGCATAGATGAGGGTGTGAGTTAGAGTTTTGATCTTCATTGAGGTTGAGGTAGAAGAAGGTGGTTTCATTGAGATGGAATAAAGGGGATCAAGGTTTTAATGTAGGAGGGACCAACCATGTTTAAATGGATTTATAAAGGGCCTTAGATTACTAATTTGCCACTTGACTTTTGAGTTATTTAAAACTTAGCCATTGTCAAGGAAATCGAGAAAATTGAAAAATCGATTTGAATTGTACTATTCGGTTCAATTCAATTCAAAATTTTCATTTTGTGGTTTGGTTTCAGTTTGATTTAGATATCTCATTTTACAATTCGGTTCGATTTCGATTTTTTCATGCGAAATTCGTTTGTTTTAAATCAAACCCAATTAAAAAAAGAAATAATGATTCAAATCGAATCCATTTTGAATATGTTGTAAACAGTCTTAAATTAAATAAACTCCTAAAACTAATAATATTATTTTTTATGAATTTAAACTTGTGTTTGAACTTTATGTTCATTTTTTATGCTGACTTTGAAAAATGATGAATAGTTTAAAACTATAAAATTAAAACAAATCAAATTGAAAATTTCGATTTTTATACCATTCAATTTCACTTTTAAAAAGACTGCCTAATATTATATGATACATGTTTTATTGAAAAATTGAACCGAACGGAACCAAATAGACCCTTGTACTTTGCAGATTTGTTAAGGACATTAAAACACGTATATCATATAGTTGCAGAAGTTCACCCTGTTCAAAACAATAATTAAAACTAGGATGAGCATGGGACCCAAACTCGACGGGTTCCGACTCGATCTGATTGGGTTTTTTAAAAAAATAGTGTTCGGGTCGGATTCGAGTTTAGGATGAAAAATATCCGATCCGACCCAAAAAATATAATTTTACCTTATATATTTAGAAATAATTAAAATAATACTCATCTACATTTTTTCAATTATGTCGTTGTTTTTATTGAATAAAAACAATATTTTTATTATTATTTCGGGTCGGGTCGGATTGAGTCGGATTTTTAAGTTTTATATAGGATCGAGATCAGGTCGGATCTCGGGTGGATAATTCCTCATTCTTGGGTCGAGTTGGGTGGACCAAAAATCTTACCCAACCCAAACCATGCCCATCCCTACTTCAAACCAAAGAAAATTACCCATTAATAATAATAATAATAATAATAATAATAATAATAATAATAATAAAAGAATCTTTAAACTAGTCTATGTTATGTTTAATTAATGATCATAATTACTGTAAACTATAAAATTAACTGCGAATTTAGTGGTTCTCAGTAATGATGGATCTACAATTTTACGAGGATAAGCACATAATCCATTTTCATTCTATTAATTATTTATTTTATTGATTGTATTCACTTTAAAATTTTATTTATACGTATTTTATCAAATTTTTTTTATACACCTACAAAAATAGTTTTACATCCGCCACGATTATCTTAATCAGCTTTGGAGAATTCTCTTCCGTTTGCTTCATAAGTGAAAATAAGAAGGGAATCTTCTTGGATTTTGGGGTATCAAGCAAATCTCAAGGCTTTTCTCCCATGAGACCCGCTTCCATATTTTAAAAACGTTATTTTTTGTTGTTGCTCTTTCGGATTTTAAGACTTTATCTAATTAATTTGAACTGATTCGGGTCACACATCTGGTTTTGGTAGACCAGTCTTTCAACGAGAGTTTTCTATATACACAAAAACTCAAACTCGAAATATGTTTAAACGATATCAAATTACTTACCATTTTAATTAATTTTGTCGGTTTAAAAACACTATTTTAAATGCCGTCAGGGGTCATTTCGGCATGTAATAACATTTGTAAACCTTTAAAAAACAGCAGAAGCAACTCGAGAAACGACTATTAAGGCTTAATATCCGCCGGAAATCACCACTCCTATGAATAATATCAGTAACTTGGTTTTTGTTGTGATGCAAATGTCATTTCTTTAAGAAATATTTGTTTGTTCAACTAACATTTGGAAACATCTCTATGGTTATATTCACAATAAAATAAAAAGAGTAAACTACGAAGTGGCCTCAGTAATAAAAGGAAATGTTATTCTTCTTAGAAGTCCTTATTCGATCAGTTGTGTGTAGGGTATATATGCGTTGTCAAAAAGTTATAAAAGTTTTGAACAAATATTATCTTGGGTAAACTATATTTTAGTATCTCAACTATCACTTTTGTTATGTTTTGGACACGCAACTATTATTTTTTCCATATCGCCACTAACGTACGTTTTGGTTTCATTTTGATCATCCCAGTAAAGGAGCCACAACTTGGTGAGGGTGGGCACGTGTCAACCCTGAAATCCGTATTTTCTAAGATTAGTTACTTATTTTATTGATGGTGTCCACCTTGAAATTTTATTTTTGCCCACCTAATAAAAAAATTGTGTTGTTAATATATGTGTGTCCACCGTTAAAAATATTTCTATATCCGCTAATGGGTCACCCGCCGTTAAAAATTAACAAAACTACTAATGTGATATATTTTCAAAGATGACGTGACATTATTTTATGGTGACACGTTAGCTATCACTATTAATTTTTAACGGCAGATGACAAAAATGAAACCAAGACTAACAATAATGATGATTTTGAAAAAAAGTTGAGTAACCAAAACAAATCGAAGTAATAGTTGGGTAACTAGATGCATAATTTACCCTAAAATAAAATTAAAATAGAAACAGATGCATAATTTCCTGGAAACTTTGCCTCCCGCCCTTTTCGCTTGAAGCCGAAATAGATATTAATTAAACTTGGAAAAACCTGTAGATATTGAAGAGCAATATTATACAATATGGGGAGTAGTGTAAAAATTTGATATCACCAAACTTGAAAATGATGGGCTTTTGAGGAAGAAACAACACCAAACCTCATCTTTATCCACCAAAATTTTGATAAGGATTAGTGAGAATTTTTATAAATTATATTGTGGAAGATTGACCCATAATTATTTATAGAAAATGAAGGTAAACTTTCTCAGTTATTTTCGAGCTAATATTTCACTCACAATCCCAAAAATAAATAATTTATTCTAAGAAAGTGATGAGTGCAAATATATTTTTTGAATAGTCTGGAGTGATTATAATGTAATATTTATTCACAATTTTTTTGATCAATTAACAACAAACGCAGCTGCTCGAACTCAGAACCTCTAGTGAGAACACTATTTCATTTTTCAAAAGTATGAAAAGCTTAGAACATAATACAAAGAATCCCATTAATGATCAATCAATTCAAAGATGAATGCATGATTTTATTTTAGGAGACGAATTTACAAAATTTATAGGGAATGAAACAAATTATCAAAAGAAAATATCTAAATATATGATAATTTAAAAATTTCAAGATAATGAATACCCACCAATCATCCTTCGATCCATCTTTGGGCAAATCTAGCATTAATTATAAATATCAAGTAAAATTCACAAGCATCCTATGAAATGTTTCAGCTAGCAGGAAACTCCCACAGGCTAACTTTTATCTGTTGAACAAATATACATAATCATTGATTTATTTTATTCCCTAAGAATCACAGAAAATTCATAGACATTCATTTCTGATATTAATCCTTTTTATCTGATATATATTATGATTATTTACCTTTTTCTCTATGTTTGAAAATTGAAATAATGGGTCATCTTTTTTGTACAATAACCAAACATGGTCCCCCAAAGATCATGCCAATATGTTTTGCTTTTTTTCCTATTTTCCTTTCATTGATAAGATTTAAAACTTGTAACTTCTCAAAAGTTGAGTTATAGTTAATTATATATGTTAAAGTTTAAATTTTAAACTTATTGAGTATTATTTTTTAGTGATGGATATGTAAATATTTTTAGGGTTAACACACATATATATTAATCACATAAAAAATTTGTACAGTATGGATACAAAAAAAATTTAAAGGTGGACACAATTAGTTAAGTAGGTGATTATCTGAAAAAAATTTAGATTTCAGAATAGGAAATTTAGTGGATCAGCCACTAGTTTCTCTTAAAAATTTCATTATGAACCAACCGAATCATACACAATCAAATAAAATTTCCATTTTTATTCGGTTCAGGGATGAAGCTAAGATCAAACATTGAGTGGGACTAATTTGCGTTACATCAAAAGAACAATGATCTATTAAATATTTTAATATAAAAATTAGAAATGACAAAGACTTTATTTTACTAATATTTAAATTAAAAAGACCTAAAATGCTACTATATCAAAAATTCTATTGACATAGCTCCTTCCACTTAATGATTTAGTCCCTTACTCGATTGACACTGTTGCAATATCTAAGAGGATGTTGATTTGAATGAACTTAAGCATACATTATATTCTGATAATAGAAGTTTGGATAATATAAGTACGGTACCAAAAAATCATTACCTAGATGTAAAAAAGTTTTCTTAGTTATCGACTATATGATTAAAACGTGATCACGACTTTTGTTAGAGTTGTGATCCAATTTCTTCTTGGATCAGGCCCTGCAGTAAGGAGCTATTTAATCTGTTAGAAACTCTAACTCTTTTTCCATCTTTATGTTGACCAAGAAAGGAAATCTAGTTAGAGTAGGATTCTTCCTATGCAAGTTTCCTTGTTTCTTTTGTTACATATCCTATAAATAGAAAGTAGGGAATATGATTTTTGTGTGTTGAGAAAGAGTTAAAACAGTAGTGAAAGATCTTGTAATTTTCTCATTTTGAAAGTTTATTCTCGCCCGTGATTTTTCCTTTTTAGATTTTTCACTTAAATCTCAGTGTCTTTTATTTTCTTATTCGATCAAATTCGTTTTCAATTAATCGTTTTGATAAATCATAACAAACTGATATCAGAGCTTCGAGTTCAAGATTATGATAACAATGAAGTATGATATTATTCTATTTGATCGAAACACCAGGTTCTCACATGGAAGGGGAAGATTTGGGATGTTTTTGCACAATTAGATCTAGACTATGCAATAGAAGAATTTGATGAGAATTCGACAACACAATGAACGAAAAAGATAAAAGGTAAGGATCGTAAATCTCTTTCTCATATTTTTTTACACTTATCAAATAAAATTTTGTAAGATATGTTGAAGTAGCAAACAAAAGCTTCGTTTTGGGTAAAATTAGAGCAACTATGCATGCAGAAAATGTTAACCATCAAGTTGCACTTAAAGTAGCGTCTTTATTCACTCAAGTTTGAGGAAGATTCGTCTCTTGAAGAGCACCTGACCGCATTAAAGGAATTTGTCTATGATCTGAGAGGTTTTAAAGCTGAAGTACGATTAAGAAGACTTAGGACTGGACCTCCTATGTTCACTGCCCCCTTCGTACTCGTCTTTAGAGGCACAACATTGTACAGTTACGAAACACTAACTCTTGAAGAATTTTACAGTGACATGCACTCGTTTGGTAAAATGAAGCATATTATATCTGGTTTCGAGCCTCAAGCAGAGGGTCTCGTGTTGCAGGGGGTTGACTAGCTCAGACCGTGGAAGAAAAGGCAAGCATTATTATAGTAATAAATGAAGGGACATATCAAAAATTTCCAATTGAAGTAAAACTTGTAAATTTTGTAAGGAGAAATGTCATATTAAAGCATAATGTTTCAAGTAGAATAAGATAAAGAGAGAGGCTAGAGGAAAGTCCGTAGACAAAATTGGAGTTGTGGACGTTGTAGAAGATGTTTAGTGTAAACTCCTAGTGGCTTCTGACGATAATGCGAAGGCAAGCAAGGAGTGAATCCTTGATTATGGGTGATGTAAGGAACTCGTTCCTCGATTGTGGATCTAGTGAATGAGTAAGTACTTGGAAGAAGTTAGACTTAAATGGAAGGCTAGGTGGTTGATGGAAAGGTGGGTTGATTTGTAATGATAAGAAAGAGTTGGGATGTAGAATGATTTGGGGGTTGGTAGGCTAATGAAAAACTGGATAAAGGTTGGTAGTATCTTAAACAATTAAGGTAGAAACTAGGATATAAATTATCCTAACACCAAACCTTATAGATTGAATAAGGGGTGGTAACAAAGGACTTGGTCCTCTAGTTATAAAACAACTAGGAAACACAAGTATCAATGGAAAAAGGAAGAGGTTGACGCCACAAGCACTCAAAGTACTTGATAAGTCGATAAAGTTCAAAATATATTAAGTAAAAAGAGAAAACCTCACAAATATATTGAATGGTCAAAGAGTGATACCTAACAAAGGCCTAGGCATTAGCCTTATATAGAAAATGAAAAGGCCAAAAAACTATAGGAGGTTTTGGCCAAACTAAATGTCTTTCCATAAATACATAATGTTTGAAAATTAAATATGAAAAACTAAGGTGATGGTTCGGACAAAGTGATGAGAAACAATGCTTGGCCGAATAGATAAGGTGTTGGTTCATATTAGCGCCTAATTAAAGGGGTTGTATGCTTTGGCTGAATGGTTGGCATCCTTTGGTGCTTGGCGCTTAGATGATGCAAATGGCTTACACATGGCTTGGTTGTATGGTTACAACTCCTCCCTGGAAAGCATAAGTCTTCACGCCTAATGATACGATGATTCGACCAAGGTGGTGTGCTTGGCACATGGCCGAATGATGTAGCATTCTTGAAAGGTTCCTAGGTAGCTTGGTAGGTCACTTATCTAGTTAGGAAGCATATGTAGGTAGATAGGTAGGTAGTGTAGGTAGCTAGCTAGGCACCTAGTGTTCCTTCAGCTGCCTCCAACTGTCATAACTCTTCAGCTCATCTTCCAACTCCTCAGCTACTCTCCAGCCCCTTTAGCTATCCTTTAAGTCCATTGAGCTCTCTTAAGTGGTGGTGAGTTATCTTTTGATGTTCTTGAGCTCCTACGAGCTGCTAAAGAAACAATGAGCTATCCACAATATGCCATAATCATTCTTAGTTTATTGTGCACCTATGTATGATAAGAAAACAATGAAATGAGTTATAGAACTTATGGAAATGAATGAAATAAATGATGCCTGAATGAATAAGCTAGATAATGATGCAATGAGCTAACATAAATAAACTATGAGCTAAGTATAAATACAAAAACATAAATCATACTAAGTAAAGATGTGTATGCAAACATGTTAAGCACATTATACAATGATAATGGCTAACATGTATATGTATAAGATAAGATAGAATATGCAATGTAGCAATGTAACGTGATATAGTTTATCATACTAATCATAAGATAACATGAATAAAATGCATGATAAAGCAAGATAAACATAATATATGCTACATGATATGATGAATATGCAAAGTAATCAAATTTGACATAAGTGAATAGAATCAAGGATAGAAAGAATGCTCTTTGGTCCTTCAATTATGCACGGTTGAAAAAACCAAGATGAAAAGTAGTAGATGTAGAAGTAGGATCACATCATCCCCCTTTCTTTGAGATGATTTATCATCAAATCGAATTTATGTTCTTTCTCATTGGGAAGAATGATCATGCAACTCTTGTTTTGTTGTTTACAAACTTCTTGCTTCTTTCTTGTTAACTCATCCATTAAAGGATTGTTCACGAAAAGAGATTTCATCAAAGGCCTATGAAGTTGTGTAAACAAGTATTATACTAATGGGTAATAATGCATCTTGTATGATTGCAGGAATTGGCAGTGTTAAACTCAAGATGCATGATGGCATTGTTAGAACCCTGAGTGATATTCTCTACATTCTATATTTGAATTGTAACATGATCTCGCTAATTACCCTCAACTCAAAAGGGTATAAGTACTGTACTGAAGGTGGAGTTTTGAAGGTTAACAAAGGTTCACTTGTTGTGATGAATGTGAAGAAAAATAATGAAAAGTTGTACATTCTCTAGAGTTTTATAGTTATTGGTACTGTTGTTGTTGCAGCGTTTGCATTATCAGACAAAGATGTAACCAAGCTTTGGCATATGCGCCTGGGGCGTATGAGTGAACTTGGCATGACATAGTTGAGCAGAAGAGGTCTTATTGATAGCCAAGGAATTTGCAAGCTAGTATTCTACGAACACTGTGTGTTTGGAAAATAGAGGAGAGTTTACTTTACTAAAGGGATCCATAACGCGAAGGGTACACTTTACTACATTTATTCTGACCTATGGGGTCTATCTAGAGTATCATCTCATGGAAGTGCAAACTACATGATAACAATCATTGATGACTATTCTAGAAAGCTTTGGTTGTTTTTTTGAAATAGAAAAGTGATGTGATGGCTAAATTCAAGAACTGGAAGACAATGATTGAGAAATAGACTAGAAGGAAGATTAAAAGCCCTGCATTGATAATGGTTTAGAATTTTATTTTGATGAATTTAATGCGCTATACAAGAAAGAAGGGATTGTGAGACACTTAATGGCCTGCCATACGCCACAACAAAAAGGCATTATTGAGCAAATGAATAGAATGATAATGGAGAGGGTTCATTGTATGCTCTGCAATTATGGTCTACTGAAGTCGTTTTGGGTTGAAGCGACTTTGCTAGCATGTTTTCTGATTAACATGTCTCTATCTATAGTCATTGACAAAAAGACTCCGTAAGAGGTATTGTCTGGTAAGCTTACGAATTGCTATGATTTAAAGATATCTGGTTGTCCTGCGTATACTCATATAAACAACGGTAAATTGGAGCCTAGATCCATAAAGTGCAAATTCATATGATATAAATCGGGAGTAGAAGGATATAAGTTGTGGTGTCCCAAAACTCGAAAGGTGGTTATTAGAGGAAAAAATGAAATTTGATGATTATACTACATTGTGAGGATCATCCCTCAATGAAACTACAAGAATTCGTAGGAACCAGAGTTCGCACAGAAGAAGGTAGATTTTCAGTTTAAAATATGGTCCATATCTGACACGTCAATAGAGAACATAACCCCTCTGCAATTGATTGATCCACAATAATATATTTCATACAATAGACCTATAAGGGAAATCACACGTCCGTAAAGGTACGTAAAGGCTAATCTAATCGTGTACGCTCTGAGTGTTATGGAAGAAATTGATATGAACTAAGAGCTATCATCCTATTCAGAGGCAATTAGCTACGAAGACTCAGGCAAGTGAATGATCACAATGCAGGAAGCAATAGAGCCACTTCACTGGAATGAGACATGGAATTGAAACTTCCTAGCGAAAAACGAGCCATTCACTGTTAGCGGTAGGGATGTGCAAATGTGAATATCCTAAAATTTTGGATACCTAAAATAGTAATCCGTATCCGATCAAAAAAAAAATCAGATATATGAATTTTTGGATCAGATATCCGGATCCAAATATAAAATTTAATTTAACAAAAAAAGTAATTTTAAATTTTAAATTTTGTGATTAAATGTAACTTATTCGATACCTCTACTATATTATATTATATATATATATATATATATATATATATTTAATTACTCACACACAATAAATAATTCAATATCCTAATTTTTGTTGGGTTAGAGATTTAATGGGTTAGTGGGTTACTCATTTATTGGGCTAAAGGCTATCTAAAACATAAAAGCCCAAAATTTTCAGATTTTTGGATAATTTGAAATTGGAATTTATTTGATCCGATTATCCGAAATTTTTTTTTCTGTATATCCAATTTGAATTATCTGAAAATAAAAAATAGATCAAATATCAATTTTTTTGGATTTGATCAACGGAATTGGATCGAATCAGATCTTTTTGCACACCCTAGTTAGTGGGTGTACAAAAAGGAATGAAAGAATTCTAAGAGTTGAAGAACCCACATACAAAGCAAGGTTGGTTGCGAAGGGATTCAACCAAATCCCAGGTATTGACTTTAATGATGTGTTTTCTCCATTGATAAAGTATAATTTGATTAGAGATTTGCTTGGAATAGTAGCTATATAGGACCTTGAGCTTGAGCTAGTGCTGAAATGAGTCGAGTCGAGCTCGAGTATTACCGAGCTTGACTTTACTCGAAAACTCTAAAATAAAACTCGACTTAGCTCAAAAACTCGTGAGCCTAAAATTTTCAAGCTTGACTCGAACTTGAAAACATGAATTAAGGATCGAAAAAGCTCAAAAAATTCTTAAACTTAACTCAGTTGAAGCTAAAAAATGAACTCGAACCTGAACTTTAAGTACATGAAAACCTTATAATGCATTTTTTTAAACAAATCTACACATAAATTGTATTATTAATAATTTAACATTTTTAAAATATATTTTTTAAAATATTATTTTTTTGAGTTGCTCACGAGCTTTTCGAGTCGAGGATCATGTAGCTCATTAAGAACTTGAGTCGAGTATTTATCGATATTTGACCGAGTTTATCTCGAGTAACTCACAATTTGTCTCGTCTCATTTATAGCCCTAGCTTGAGCAATTAAACGTGAAAATGGTGTTCTTCCATGACAAACTTGAAGAAGATATTTACATGCAATAGCTGGAAGGCTTCATGGTCTCAGGTAATGAAGACCATGTTTGTTCATAGAAGAAATCTCTTTATGGGCTTAAGTACTCTCTCATATAATGGGATAAGAGGTTTGACTCTTTTACGATTTCTCTTGATTTTAAGTGAAGTAATTTTGATAGTTGTGTTTACTTCAAAAAGAGTCGCGATGGTTCTCCCATATCTGCTTCTTTATATTGATGACATGTTGATAGCTACAAAAAATAAATAAGAGATTATAAAGGTTAAAACTCAGTCTAATAGGGAGTTTGAGATGAAAGATCTAAGTCTTGCAAAGAAGATACTCGAAATGGAGATTAGAAGAGACATCAAAGTAGATAAATTATACAGAATTCAAAAGGGGTACATTGAAAAGGTTCTTCGCATGTTTAATATTTAGAGTACAAAGCCTGTGAGCACTCCACTGGCAGTTCACTTCAGACTTTCATGGATTGTTCACTAAAATCAGATGTAGAGGTAGAATTCATGTCACATGTTCCAAATTCTAGTGCAATGAGATCTCTAATGTATGCTATGGTTTGTACGCAACCAGACTAGTGTACACGATTAGTTTAGTGAGTAGATACATGGTGAATCCTAGTAAAAAATATTGGAAAATTGAATTTTTAGTTATCTTTGTGGTACTAGTGGCATTTGATTACAGTTTGAGCAAACTAGAGATGGAGTTGTAGGGTACAAAAATTCTGATTTTGCGGGAGATCTTGGTAAGAAGAGATCACTTACGGGGTATATCTTCGCGGTTGGAGGATGTTCTATTATTTGGAAAGTTACTATGTAGAGTTTGATTGCCCTATCAACTACTGAAGTATGTTCCATTATTTGGAAAGCTACTATGTAGAGTATGATTGCCTTGTCAACTACTAAAGCGGAGTACTGCCGATCACTAAACCTTGTAAGGAAGCGATCTAGTTGAAAAGACTTTTTGCAAACTTAGTGAAGACCTTTAGATCAGTACGATGTTCTGTTAAAGTCAAAGTGTTATAATCTTAATGAAAAATCAAATGTTTCATGATCAGATGGAACATATTGATATTCACTATCACTTTGTGTGTGATGTAATTGATTGAGGTGACGTTTTTGTGAGAAAAGTCAGTACTCATGAAAATCCTATAAATATGATGACCAAACAATTCCCTACAATCAAGTTTGAGCATTACTTGGACTTGGCCGGTGTTCATTATTGAAGATTACCCCTTGGAGGGGTATTGTGGAAGAGGTGAATAATCTATTCGATGAGAAATCGTGTCAAGGTGGAGATCGTTAGAGTTGTGATCCAATTTCTTCTTGGACCAGACCCCCGCAGTAAGGAGTTGTTTAATCTGTTTGAAACTCTAACTATTTTCTTGTCTTTATGTTGATCAAGAAAGGAAATTCAGTTATAATAGGATTCTTCCTATAAGTTTCCCATTTTCTTTTGTTTCCTATCCCTATATATAGAAAGTAGGAGATAAGGTTTTTGTGAGTTGAATTGAGAGAGTTGTAACAATTGTGACAGATCTTGTAATTTTCTCATAGTTGAGGGGTTCTTCTCCTCTGTATGTGGTTTTTCTCTTTTAGGTTTTTCACGTAAATTTTAATGTCTTTTATTTTCTTGTTTGATTGAATTCGCTTTCCATTATTAGTTCCGATAAATCATTACGGCTTTTATTGGGCTGATGTTTTTTAGAGAATTCAAATGAACCTTTTTTTTTACTTGAAATGAAAGGTGGGATTCAAAAGGACGTAGTGTTTTTTTACGCGTATAAGAATGATCATGATGACAAATGTCCATTCTTTTAATGCGCATGGAAATGATAGTGATGATGAAAGGAAGCACCCATTAATGATTGACAACAATTAATATATAATTTGCACATGGGAAGTTTAAAAGGAGAGCTCTGAATAAGGTAAACCAAATTCCCAATGTAATCATGTATGAATTTGGTTGGTTTTCATGCACATGAATGTGAGACTTGGAAATGGCCCTTTTACATCAGCAACAACCAATTCTAGAAGCTCGCAGGCCGTCATGTTCTAAAGCTTTTGTGATTTCATGGAAGTGTAAACCATATTCGCATGTTTCATAGTAATAGCTAAAGTTGAACATTTAAGATCGTGATTAACTTGTGAATTTAAGACTATTCATGCTCTTGTTAATTATTGTTTATAAGTTTTGAAATCTTCATTTTGTATTTGTTGGTTCAATTGTAACCCAGGGAAAAAATTATTGTTGTAGAGCATTAACTAATGTTAAAAACATACATGCGCATAAAAGGTTTATGTTTTATACATTCAAGTGTAAATCCCTAAATATAAGTAGTAATAAGCATGGTTAGTTGTTGATTTGTCACGAAATTCATTGTGATCCTTCCACACTTTCATTAGGATAATTCAATAGGTTGAAATAATCCAATAAGTACTCGATGTTCAGTCTTGCACATTGACAAGTTAGGCATTTACAGATGAATTCGATAATTGTCTTTTTTTCATACCAGACCACCAATAAAACTCTTGAAGATCCTTGTACATCTTAATTAACATATCCTTGATGAATAGAGAAGACATACAATGAACCTCTTTAAGAATATATGATCTTAGCTTGTGATTATTGATAAGTCACATTTTTGCATGATTTTCATATATAAATTCCTATGTTTTAGGATTCTAATCTATCTCAAATTATTTGTTTTGGCAAGTATTTGATTTTTCACATATTTGGATGGCTATAAGATAATTCATGCATAAAAGTAGAGTTTTAGCCAAATTTAGACACAATTGAGTTTCTATCGCACTACAATAATGTTGACGAAAACGGGTAAAGAAAACGAAAGAACACGAGAATTTTACGAGGTTCGGCAATGTGCTTACGTCCTCGGTGCCTAGGCGGCGCTAGAATTTTATTCAATGATATTTTAGGTCTAGGTTACATCTCTATTTATAATAGAAAACCCTGGTACATAATTACAAAATCAACCCTGTACCGTACCGCGGGGGCTACGCCCCCGCACCCCCAACCCACATAATTTGTAACCCCACAACGAGACTTTCTTTGTAAGGACAATTGATGTTCGCTCACTCCGCTCCATCTCCTGTCCTCTTTACTGGTATATTTATGAGCCATACCTAACAAATCTCCACCTTGGCGAATATCCTGCCCCTTGGAAACTTCAATGTGGGTTGGGTTACCTTGCTTCTTTAACAACTCGAAACATTCAACAAGTCCAAGCAATGCTTGAACTTGTCTGTCGTAACTGGCTTGGTGAACATATCAGCGGTATTCTCATCAGTATGTACCTTCTGAAACAAAACCTCTCCAGATGCAACCAACTCTCTGATCTTGTGGAACCTTACATCAATATGTTTAGTTCTAGCACGATACACCTGATTCTTAGCCAAGTGAATAGCACTTTGATTATCACAAAGCAACTGAACTCCACCTTGTTGAACACCCAACTCCTTCACTAAACCAGTAAGCCATAAAGCTTCTTTTGCAGCTTCAGCCGCTGCCATGTATTCAGCTTCAGTTGTAGATAGTGCCACGACAGATTGAACAATAGACTTCCAGCAAATAGGCCCTCCACCAAGAGTAAACACATACCCTGTCGTAGATCTTCTATTATCCAAGTCACCTGCATAATCTGAATCCACATATCCTACAACCAAAGGATTATCCCGCTGACTCCCAAAAACAATTCCATGTCCCACAGTACCCTTTAAGTACCGAAAGATCCACTTGACTGCATCCCAATGTTGCTTACCAGGTTTAGACATGTACTTACAAACTTGACTAACAGCATGAGCTAAATCAGGACGAGTACATACCATCGCATACATCAAGCAGCCAACAGCATTAGAATACGGAACCTTTGCCATATTTTCAGCTTCCTTATCTGTCTTAGGGCACTGTTCTGATGAGAGCTTAAAGTGATTCGCCAATGGAGTGCTAACTGGTTTCGCGCTGCTCATCGCAAACCTTTCTAGCATTTTCTCAACATAACCCCGTTGAGATAGCCGCAGTTTCCTTGAGTCTCTGTCCCTGCAAATTTCCATTCCAAGAATTTTCTTTGCAGCACCCAAATCTTTCATATCAAATTCCTGACTCAATAAAGTTTTCAAACCGATATCATCATCCATGTTCTTCGCAGCAATCAACATATCATCAACATACAGTAATAGAAAAATAAAAGAACCATCATCAAGGCTCTTAACATAGACACAACAATCATACTCACATCGGTTGTAGCCAATCTTGATCATATAGGAGTCAAACCGTTTATACCACTGTCTCGGAGACTGTTTCAACCCGTACAAAGATTTCTTCAATCTGCAAACTAAATGCTCGTTTCCAGGTTGAGTGAAACCTTCAGGTTGCCGCATGTAGATCTGCTCCTCTAAATCACCATGCAAAAAAGCAGTTTTAACATCCATCTGCTCTAAATGCAAATCCCAACTAGCCACCAATGCAAGTACTGCTCGGATTGAAGTGTGCCTGACCACAGGAGAAAAGATTTCATCATAATCAACTCCTTTCTGCTGTGAAAAACCCTTCGCTACCAAACGAGCCTTGAACTTCTCCCCCTCTTTTTCTGTTACTACTGGTTTCTTCTTATACACCCATTTGCAACCAATCGGCTTCTTACCCTCAGGAAGGGGAACTAACTCCCATGTGCGATTGTGATTCAAAGTGCTATTCACTTGGCTAAGAATCAGGTGTATCGTGCTAGAACTAAACATATTGATGTAAGGTTCCACAAGATCAGAGAGTTGGTTGCATCTGGAGAGGTTTTGTTTCAGAAGGTACATACTGATGAGAATGCCGCTGATATGTTCACCAAGCCAGTTACGACAGACAAGTTCAAGCATTGCTTGGACTTGTTGAATGTTTCGAGTTGTTAAAGAAGCAAGGTAACCCAACCCACATTGAAGTTTCCAAGGGGCAGGATATTCGCCAAGGTGGAGATTTGTTAGGTATGGCTCATAAATATACCAGTAAAGAGGACAGGAGATGGAGCGGAGTGAGCGAACATCAATTGTCCTTACAAAGAAAGTCTCATTGTGGGGTTACAAATTATGTGGGTTGGGGGTGCGGGGGCGTAGCCCCACGGTACGGTACAGGGTTGATTTTGTAACAGGAGAAAAGATTTCATCATAATTAACTCCTTTCTGCTGTGAAAAACCCTTCGCTACCAAACGAGCCTTGAACTTCTCCCCCTCTTTTTCTGTTACTGCTGGTTTCTTCTTATACACCCATTTGCAACCAATCGGCTTCTTACCCTCAGGAAGGGGAACTAACTCCCATGTGCGATTGTGATTCAAAGACTCCATCTCCTCAACCATGGCTGCCATCCACTTGTCGTTTTCCTGACTAGTAACGGCATCATGAAAAGTAACTGGATGATCACTGCTAACAGTAAGTGCAAAAGATACCAAGTCTTCAAAACCCAATCTGTTCGGAGGCTTTATATTCGTCCGTCTCACCCTGTCTCTGGCGAGACTATAATCCTGCAAATCATCCGTAGTGGAACCACCAGAAGTCGGTTGAGAAGTTTCTAGTTTCTCAACTGGAAACTGCTCGAAATCTACCACTGTCGTGTCTTGCTTCTGCTGCAACATAGACTGTTCATCAAAAACGACATCTCTACTAATCACAACTTTCTTCGCAACTGGATCCCAGAACTTGAATCTTTTGACACCTTTCTTGTAACCCAGAAAAATGCACTCCTTCGATTTTGCATCAAGTTTGGATCTCTCATCAGCAGGTACATGCACATAAGCAGGACAACCAAAAATCCGTAAGTTATCAAAACTAACATCATGACCAGTCCATACCTCTTCTGCAACTTTCCCAGCCAGCGATGCCCTTGGCGATCTGTTGATAAGGTAACACGCCATGTTAACAGCCTCAGCCCAGAAGTGTTTGGGAAGCCCCGCATTCAACCGCAAACATCTGGCTCTTTCATTCAACGACCTGTTCATTCGTTCCGCAACACCATTCTGTTGTGGTGTCTTGCGCACTGTAAAATGCCTCTGAATCTCATGCTCCTTACAGAATTGTATGAACTGTGAATCTGTGTACTCCGTACCATTGTCAGACCGCAAACACTTGATTTTTCGTCCTGTTTGGTTTTCTACCTCAGCTTTCCACAGCTTGAACTTCTCAAAAACTTCAGATTTCTGTTTCAAAAAATACACCCAAACTTTCCGTGAAAAATCATCAAAAAAGTAACATAGTACCTAGATCCACCCAAAGACGATGTCGTGGAAGGCCCCCATACATCAGAATGCACATAATCAAGAATCCCTTGAGTTGTGTGCTTCGCAGTCTTGAAACGGACTTTAGTCTGTTTACCAAGAACACAATACTTGCAAAAATCGAGCTTACAGCTTTTGACACCATGCAACAAGTTTCTCTTGTGTAATTCTGCCATACCACGTTCACTAAGATGAGCAAGGCGCATATGCCACAATTTTGTCGTATCATCACATGACTCAACAGAGTGAACTCCACCTGCAACTGTACTCCCTAACAATCTGTAGATATTCCCTGCAGTCATCTTGCCTTTCATCACAGTCAATGCTCCTTTAACAATCCGAATGGTTTCCCTATCCTCGTCAGCCTTAGGGATAAAACCATTCTTGTGCAAAGTGCCCAAGGAAATCAAATTCTTCTTCAAGTCTGGGATATGTCGAACACCACTCAACGTCCGAACGGAGCCATCGTGCATCTTAATTCTGACATCACCAATACCAACAATATTGCAACATCGATCATCACCCAAATAAACCGAACCAGAATTAACCGGCATGTATGTCGAAAACCATTCCCTATTTGGCGTGATGTGATAAGAACATCCAGAATCAAGAATCCAAGCATCCGTCAATTGTGTCGTTGAAATAGAAAGCATATCACCCTCATTGCAATCAGAAGTATCATCCTCGACCACGTTCACAGACTTGGATGAGCCATCATGCTTCTCATCAGTCTGCTTTTCAACTTCGGACAGTCTCGCTTCATATGTCCCGCCTCCTTGCACTTGTAACAGTAAATCGTCTTCTTATCCCTGGATTTGGATCTGGAATTCCGCTTCCCGGACCCTGCCTTCTCTGGCTTCCGTCCACGATCTCGATTACCCTTGACATATAAGCTATCGGCTTGAGAGCTTTCCCCTGCATTCTGCTTCCGCTGGTTGTGAGCCAACAAGGCTGCAGTAATCTCCTCAACGTTGATAGTCTCTTTCCCATATGTAAGAGTAGTCACCATGTGTTCGTAAGAGGAAGGCAACGAACACAACAGAATCATCGCTCTGTCTTCATCCTCAATTTTCACATCAAGCCGAGCCAGATCAGAAACGATTTGATTGAAGACATTCACGTGTTGCGCCAAATCGTGATCGTCCTGCATCTTCAGCCCATACAGCCGCTGCTTCAGATACAGTTTTGTCGTTAAGGATTTGGACATAAACTGACTTTCCAACTTCCTCCAAATTTCGTCTGGAGACGATAGATGCATGACGTGATACATGACCTCGTCCGCCAAGCATAATCGTATGGTTCCTGCCGCTCGCTGCTGCAATTCTTCCCAATCTTCCTCATCCATCGACGTCGGCTTTGTAGGTCGCAAAGCCTTCAAGATCCCTTGCTGCGCCAATAGATCCTTCACCCTCGTTTTCCATAATCCGAAGTTACCCTGACCATCGAATTTCGCGACTTCGAATTTTGCTCCTGACATCTGATACCAATTGTTGACGAAAACGGGTAAAGAAAACGAAAGAACACGAGAATTTTACGAGGTTCGGCAATGTGCTTACGTCCTCGGTGCCTAGGCGGCGCTAGAATTTTATTCAATGATATTTTAGGTCTAGGTTACATCTCTATTTATAATAGAAAACCCTGGTACATAATTACAAAATCAACCCTGTACCGTACCGCGGGGGCTACGCCCCCGCACCCCCAACCCACATAATTTGTAACCCCACAACAAGACTTTCTTTGTAAGGACAGTTGATGTTCGCTTCGCTCACTCCGCTCCATCTCCTGTCCTCTTTACTGGTATATTTATGAGCCATACCTAACAAATAATTTGAGAAAGAATAATCCTACTCAAACTGCACTTCTATCTATATGTTGTATTTATATGAGGATCAGACTTTGAGTTGTATTTTAATGTAAACTCCTTCTCCCTATTGATGTAAATGATTTCTATTAATCCAAAGAGAGTGATGAAAGATTAATTTTATAAATAAATAAATACATAATTATAGGAAGTTTCTTGTGTTTGTGTAGAATTGGAAAAGTAAAGAAAACAATTTAAAATAAAAAGAAATTTAATACGGAGATGGATTCTAGTCGAGGTAGATATGGAAATATTAATTCAAATCTTAGATAATTAATCTTCACAAAAGATAAATCTTCATTAATATCAAATAGTTTGGTTATAGGTTACGAGAGAATATCACATACAAAACTCAATCTCACTTAATTAATCGGTAATCACCAAGATGCATGTTTACTTTCCTTATTATCAAGATTAAAATCCTTAGAGAAAAGAACATCAGAATTAAAACATAATAATAGTTTTATCAAATTAAGAGACCCAATACACATAAATTATCACAACACTAATATGTTAACTTATCAAGAATATAAATTCATACATTCAAACTTGTTTTCTAGGTTAGTTATCACTTGCTTCAAAAATGTCTTCATTGGTTGTTGTATATAAAGAAGAATAAACCGAAGAAAAACATACAAAACTCATAAATGAATATATACTTACTAAGTAGGCTCAGAAGATATAAAGATACTTGAAATAGATGAAGAAGATGAATAATAAAATATCTCACTGAGAACTTGTATTAAAAACCTCGAAAAACCCTAACTAGAAAAGTAGAGTTTGACAACTCGTGGAGAGGGATAAGAAGAAAACAATGTGTGAATCTGAATTGATAAATCATTTCCCTCATGACTCTATTTATAATATAAGTCATTTACATCAATAGGGAGAAAGAGTATCTAAATAAAAATATAGTTTTAGTAGGATTCTTCTTTCTTGAATTCTTTTCTAAGGTTTGTCAAAACTCCAAAGGATCTAAATTCAGCTGAAACTCTACTTTTATACATGAAGTGTTCTTTAGCCATCCAAATACTTGCCAAAATAAAGACTTTGAGATATATTAGAATATTAACACATAGGAATTTAAATATAAAAATCATGCAAATATCTGACTTATCATATATCCTCACATTTAGATTATTCTTGCCTCAAGCATATCAAGAGTAAAATTCCATGATCGATTTAGTAAAATCAAAATGAAGTGTGAATATCTAAGTTCAAGATTTCGATTTTTACGATTTAACGCAAGCAAATCATTAACCAATCAATTTTCATGAAATCAAGATGAATTTGTAGACAATCATTTTCGTCCCGTTTTATAATAATAATAATAATAATTAAATAATAATTTTATTACAACCCAAATACAACAAACCCAGAGGACCAGAACCCGATCCAATTACAAAGCCCAATACACCAATGCTGGTTCAAGCAGGTCAGACCCGAGAAGCCCAATCCAGCAGGCCCGAATGCGTTTAGGGTTTCTTCTCATCTTCTTCAACCGCCCCAGCTCTCAACCGTAGGATTTGGACCTAACCAAGGGTCCAGATCACTCAACAGATATGGTTTCTAACCCTAGCAACCACTGCCTCTAGTGCCACCTCACCACTGCCGTTGTCACTGTCGGATTGTACCGGCCTTATCCGAAGATCTAGGTGCATTAAATGCACTGAGCTAGTTGTAGCCGCCCATATGGTGAGTCACCACAATAGCCCCGGTGACTCACCGGGCTTCCTTCAAATGATCGGTCCGTAGAACGTACGAAGGGGCCTATAAAAAGCCTCCATCACCAGCAAAGAAAGAGGAGACGAAAAAAGAAAAAAGGGAAAACAGAACAAAGAGAGAAACAACAATAGAGGTAAATAACCCATAAATAACAGAGAGAACAACAACCAATCAAAAAGAAAATAGAGGTGGAGACCGAGAAAAACTTACCCTGTTCGTCGGAGTACTCAAATCATCCTCGGATTATCGGGTTCGAACGTAAACGTTTAGATCTAAGGCTTTTGGTGGGTTTTTAGGAGAAAAGGAGGGTGGATATGGGTTCAAGAGAAAAATAGGGTCGATTTGGGGTATTTTGGTTGAATTTCGGCCACTATGGATGGTGGTTGGTTTCCCACCAGTGAGGGAATTTTAGAAAGAATACAAAGCTTCTATCTCTTAGAGAGAGAAGCAAAAAGAAGAAATGAGAGTTTAGGGCCCTAAAGGGTCGGTTAAAGGGTATTTATACTTAACTTGAAACAGTGTCATTTCAGGGAGGGACTATCTGTGTATATAACACGTGGGAAATTCATTCCCACAGACCTTTTTATTTTGTATCTTTACAATTTGGTCACTGAATTGATTTATGTGTATTTTAATTTGGTCTTCAAATTTTATTTTATTTCTATTTTAGTCACTAATCGTACATACCCGTTTTAGGTAAAATATCTAATTTAGTCCTTGAATTTTTAATAGTTTATTTTAATCCCAAATAATGATTAAGGCTAAATTACAATTCCAATACCTAGATTTCATGATATTTCTGTTTAGGGCCACAAGTTTTATTATTTTATAATTTAATCCTCGAACTTAATATTTTTAATATTAAATATTATTATTGGTTTATTTACAATTATAGCACCTAACATATTACTTATTTACAATAGTGGCCTTGATCTTTTGTAAATTTGTTAATTAATCCCTAAATTTATTATAGGGATTATTTTAATTCAGTATTTACATATTTGTTAATATTTGTTAATTGTAATATTTTAAGTGTTATTTTACTCGAGTAATTTATAGAAGTATACCTTAACTGACAAGGAGTGTGTTTCTAAGGATTTTTCATATAAAATAATATAGCATTTTTTAAATATCATAATTTAAATATTATTCGAATTTGCCAATCTTAATAATTAGATGATGTATAATCATGTAAGTACCAATTTTGGGCGTTCTAGGGGTGCTAATCCTTCCTCACTTGTAACCGACTTTCGAACCCTTTTCAAAATGAATCTCTGGTCAAACGCAAATCAATTTTTTATCTTTTAAAATTATTTTTCTTTAAATTATTTAAAAGATATTTTTAGGTATTTGACTTACCTACCCTAAAAGTCGATGGTGACTCCAAGTTTATATTTATTTAAAACCGGACATGTTCTCAATATTAAGTTGAATCGATTCCTGAAAAAGCCCTAAAAAGCCGACGATGACCGTTTCGATAGCTTGACGACTCTACTGGGGACATTTTTTAGAGAGTCAAGCTATAATCGATTATAAAATCATCTTATAGTTTAAAATAGAAAATATGATTGATATTTTAATTTTGATAATTAATTCCCGTTTAGTTATACTAATGTGATTAGTTTTCATGTTTTAGATTTCTAACCTTTTTTGGGTTGATTGTTTTGCGTTCGAGGTAAAGGATTGTGAGTTTCCCCTCACACACTGTGATCATATAAAATAGATAGAATCTTCTAACTGTGCTTTGTCCCTTTAGGTAGGGGTGAACGTTACGCTTACGTGAGAAAAGTTATTTTTCTCCGCATGGGCTTTAGGAAGTAACCTCTAGAATACATATGCCTCATGTTTACGAGTGAAACATCGAGTTTCCTCGCATGGATATGGGGAAATAAATCCTCTCAAATTGAACTCAATCCATTTAAACCTATAATGGGTGAGGATCGAGGGTCTGGCAGGCTCAAAGGAGCACCAGCACAGGACAATTTGAGTACCCTGTTAGTAATACCAAATTTATGCCCGTTTTATACTGACTTTTTGTCTATAGGAGAAACTCATTCTAACCATTTCCTTGAGTTTATTTATTTGTTTTTTTAAAAGCATGAGAACTAGAAGAGTATGCGGTTAGGTTCATTTTTTTCGATTAAGCATGCGAACTAGATATTATACGGTTATGATTGTTTTCTTGTAAATAACAAAGCATGGGGGTATAAAACATCTACATATAGATTTTCTATTTGATAATAAGGTAAATAATATGATGGGTAGGATCTTTTCTTTCCATTAATTGGTATTAACCATTCTTGTCTTGTTTTTATTTGTCTATTTTGTATTTACATTTTTATTTTGCATTAATTTATTATTATTTTTATTTGTACTAACTTGTTTATATTGATTTCTTTTTTGCTTTCATTGCATGATCATGACATAATTAGAATGTGTAGATTTGTGAGTGGTCATCAAAGTAAAAGGTTTTCATAATGGACAAAGGGTTTCATGATCAAGTAAACTATAACACAGCTAGGGAATAGAATCTTGAGGAAGTTATGAAAATAGTGGAGAATTATGCACCCCAGAGATCGTATGTCAGATCAAGAGCAAAAGGAGATACGAGATATGAGAGGGAAAATGTCCAAGATGATGGATAAAATAGCAGCTTTGACTAAAGAAAAAGAGACTTCTGCACAAAAAGAGAAAGAGCTCGATGAACATAATCCTGTGATCTCAAATATATGAGAGACCACTGATCCTAGACAATCTGAGAGATAAAGAATGATCATAATTCGTATCAACGAATTATATGGCAATACCAAGGAAATTATGACAACTATAGAAGTACCCAGAGATGAAAAGAAGTCATGCAATCAGAAATCGTTGATATTTAAGAGTCTGCTCCCAACGTCAGAGACTCAAATTCAATCTAAGCCAAGAGGTGGCTCTCATTTTGATTTTTTCCCTATATCATATAAGGAGTTGTACGAGAAGCTATTAGAAGCCCGAAAGGTGGCTCCGCATTATGTGAAACCTTGGCAACCTCCGTATCCAAATTGGTATGATATCAATGTTCGTTGTAAATATCATGCTGGAATTCAAGGACATTCCATTAAGAACTGCACCACCTTCAAGCATCGAGTTCAACATCTTTTGGATCATGAAATTTTAGATTTTGAGATAAAAGATCGACCTAGTTTGGTGACTGGTTGTCCTGATAGATTGATACCAAAAGTATTCAAAGGTAATAATATTAGTGGGGGAATCCGGAAAGAGGAATATTTGCTGAAGTACGAGACTTAAATATGTCATTTGAAGATTGATAACGATAAAATGAGTGGAGAGATGGAAACCATGCGTGAGGGTTTCCAAAGGATCAGTTTAGCCTTTAAAAATATTGGTATAGGAAACACCCCCAGAAGAATGGACAACAGGGGTCACTAAACTAAAAAATGACTCTGAACACTGGAAAAAGAATTGTAAGATACACGAAGGTCAAGCTAAGAAGTTCTCTCATGATTTATGGATTGCGGAAAAAAGGCTTAATACTGCCATAAATGATTTAGGAAAATGTCAAGAAAAAAACCAGATGTTGAATAAATCTATAGCCAATGTGGAAGCCTTATATCAGTGCCAGAAACATGAGAATGATGTTGAACTAGAAGTCACTAGGGCCAAAAAACAAGATATTAATGAAGTTTATAGATGATTATGGAGATCTTGCACGGAAACTTCGTAGGTACAAAGATTTTCTTACAAGGAAAAATGAATAACATTGTCTACAACTCCAAGAATTGACACAGAAGATGCAGGAAAAAGATAATGTCATGAAGGAAGCTGTGGCCCAAGTAAACAATGTGGCTCGTAAAATGGTTGATTTAGCTGGCTTTATGATAGAATTAAAGTAGATTGACAAATCAACGCCTGAGCATGAGTGGAAACTAACTTGGCTTTTAAAAGATATAGAAAAGTTAGGAGTGAAAGAAATCCCTTATATGTAAAGTTTGTTTGATGTATCGAAACTTTTTGTTTCAATTAAAGTTGCTTTAAGATGATCACTCTTGAATGACACCTTTTGCATACATGCATTTGCATTGCACAATTTGCATTTGCATTTATGTATTTTTGCATATTAACATTCGCATTTATACGTTATACATTGCTTAGCATGTTAACACGTGTCAATCATGAAAACTTGAGAGTAATTTGTGAAAGATCTTATGACAGAAGTTTTGAAAGAAAATTAAAATCACATGGGGCGTATCTATAATATGATAGAAAGCAATGAATGAGATATTAGAGCGTGTTGGTAGGATCGAGAGAATTTAGGAGCAACTCGTAAAGACCTAACAAGAGATGATTGATCAAGAAAAAATGTTCTAGAATGAATCAAGAGAACAAATGACCAAATTAATAGAGATGGTAAATGTTGTGATACATGGAGAAAAGCCACTAGAGGATCCTGTTGTAAAGGGTTTGAATGAGAGTAGGAATATTAGTGGTGAAGCTAAAATAACAGTGACATGTAATCGAGGACCTATTAAGGAGCATGATATTTCAAGCCAATTTCAAAAATCAGATATGGTCATAGAGGGTCCCACTGGATCAACAATGAGTGAAGAAGTAATGAGATATAAAGGTTCCCTTGTAAGAGATAACCTTTACTCAAAGAGGAGGGGCATAGAAAAGGACCGAATGCTAATCAAGAAAGCTAAGGAGGATCAGTCTCTCATGTTTAGTTGTTCTAACCCTTCACAATTATCCAGTCAAGACAACCAAGTTCTATCTCTAAAGCCATCACTAAATAGTCTCTCGTCAGGGGAATTAGACGAGAATAAAAAAAGTGCATGGTTTTTAGTTCGTTCCCTTCCACTTTTCGTGTGAAAAATTGCATTAAAAATGCTCACAGCTGGATTAATTACATCGCGATATGTCCAGCCATAGTGGCCTCCGAATGAGAATGGACCTGTAAGGCGATTCCTTGGATAAATCGGACTAGAAACCCAAATTGTTTAGTTAAGGTTCTTAGCAACCTTGAGAGAAAGTTTCAGGATCCTTTAGATCAAGTAATTCAAAGGTGCAAGGTATAAGAGAAAGGGGTTAAAGTTCAATGCTCAGAAATTGTTACCTCAACATAGTTAATATAGTCAAATCTTGTGAAGAATATAGGGCACAAGAAAATGGGAAAGGAAATCTAAGAAAAAAAGGCTCCCATGGATGTAATCTGAGACTGGCCCATAGGTTTAAGAATAAATTGGGCATATGCAACCCTGAAGACGTCTCAGACACCTATATCAGATTTCATGGGGGCAAGTGGGGCTTTGGGCAGTTTAGAGAGCTTGACGAATACTACGCCAATCACAGCTGTAATATACGTTCAAAACCATGACAAAATTATCATCACCAAGGAGAATCGTTTTGGATCTAAATTTGGGCCCAACTTCCAACCAGGTAAGAAAAAGATGATAGATAAGGAAGTGGGATGCTACCAAAAAGTTGCTAAGGAAGAAGCAGAGATTTGTGAGTATGAGGGATTATCCAAGAGAGCCATGATAAGAGAAATGATCAAAAAGTAGGGAGAAAGTGAGGATAAAGACTCTAGTTTAATTGCACACCCAACATTCTAGGAGTAATGGGCCATTCTAGATGAACAAGTGAAGGTCATGATCTATCACAATCACACTTTATGTTTATAGCATCTTGTTTGAACTTGTTTTTTTTTTTACTTTCTCATCTTTCTTTTTGTAAAGATATTTAAATAAACTTATGCTACTTTTTATGGTCATGAGCAATGAATCAATTTTTTAATCTTGAAGTTTTTAGTACAAAATTAATTAAAGATTCTTTTATTTTTTTCAAGAATTATAGATCTTTGGAAAGAGTTAAAATTAGACCTTTCATATCCTGTACAAAGCAAAAAAATAAAATTATTTGATCTATTCTTGGTTCTTACCATAACCCAAATTTTAAGACTACATTCCACCATATACACGACTTCAAAAGTCATACCTTTGTCTGTTCAGATACAAAACCATCTTGCAAGTAAAACCAAAAGGCCTCAAAAGTACAAAACTTTCATTTATCCGTGAATATTATTGCAAGAAGAAACGAGATGGGGCATTATGGATCAACTTTTCGAAGAGAAGTTCAAGTAATTAGGGCATGCTCGAAGCAAGAAGAAAAAAAATAAAGGGATTGATTTAAATAATTATATCATGTATTAATTACATTGTTTTCATGTAAATAAAGATAATCATGAATATTTATCCCCCTGGGGACTTCTGTGTATGAAATGATGAACGCCATTCTTTCATTTATCACTTCACAAAAAGAGAAAAATATATCCATTGTTGTCCCCATTTGAGCCTAAATTATTTTTCTTTTGATTCAACCCTAACCAAGGATCACCCTCTACACTGGGGGAAGGTGAAGGATATATACTCGCATTAGTAAAGATCATCAATTCGATTTTATTACAAAGGCAATTCTCCCTGAAATAAAGAGGAATAAACAAGGAGCCGCAAGGTAGATCAAAATACAAATTGCTCAGAGATCAAATCTAGTAGAGAACAACGAAAGAAGTTCCAAATACAAGAAATAAAGAGGAAAAGAAGAAGATCAAAGTAATTACACTCATCCAATAAAGAATAAGAAAAAAGCGAGAAAAAATAAATCAAGAAATAAAGAGAAATAAACAAGGAGCCGCAAGGTAGATCAAATACAAATTTCTCAGAGATCAAATCTAGCCGAGAGAAATGAATGAAGTTCCAAACACAAGAAACAAAGAGGAAAAGAAGTTGCTCAAAGTAATTACACTCATCCAATAAAGAAGAAGAGGAACATAAAAAACGAGAAAAAATAAATCAAGTATTTCAAAGATGAGTGACTCATTGAGCCTCAAGTCACAAGGTTGATCAAGTGCAATCAGTTCAAAGATTCATATTCAACAAGAAGAGCAATAAATGATGAAGATATAAGAAAGTGGAAATGAACTCTAGGGTGAAAACCCAAAAATTGGCAGTCTAGAGGGATCCAGAAAAAGAAATGATGAAAGACAAGTAGCAAAACATATCCAAGTCAAGCAAAGAAAGATTTAAGGTATCATAACGAATTGATCCTTGGTTCAATTACCCTTAAATACTTGTTTGGACCTATTTATGCCTTTCTTTCATAACCATAAGCCCTGGCCTATGTTACGTCCCTGAAAAGTTCATTCTAATCTTACATGGATTTTTAAGTGAAAGAGACTATCTTTATATTTCATTCCGCCTCTCACGAATGATTTTATTTGCAAAAAAATGGTTTTCTAAAAATATTTAATGCATGATAGGAAAAAATAATAAAGGGGGGTTCAAGATGTAAGATTTTGAATAGCGTTTTGAATCCAAAGGAGGATTCGAGTTGAAAACCTGAAAAGGTGGATCAAATATTGAATTGTGCAATGATATAAGAGACAATCTTAAGCTCTTGATAAAGTATAGCACATCCCAAAGATGGTCCTAAAAGTTTGGAACCAAGAAGTATCTCTATGAGATGAGCATAACAAGCACTTCTTCAAATTAGTGGACATTCAAAGAGACATATATTTTGTAGTAAAAAGAACAACCTGAGGGACCTTACCAGAATCAACCTATACTTTAAATTTGTTAGTAATTTTGACACTTGCCAATGGGCTATGATTTTTTTTAAAGATTAAAAGAGTAGTTGATTTGTTTGATATTCATTAAACTCATGTTTATGATTTGATTCAATTGTGAACCTGAATTAAGAAGTAATACTTTACAAAATGCTTTTATTCTTTGATTTCTAAAATAAAAGAAAAGAGAAAAAACATTTTCAAACATGACAGTTTCAAATGTGAAAGATCCTTGAAGTAGGTGATGCATATTCTGCCTCTATTGTTGAAAAGAATAAGCGATTCCAGAACATGAAGCACTTCACATTCTTGAAAGGAAGTAGTTCAATAGATCATAAGGGATGAAGGATAGAACTTGTAACACTCTCTTGTGACGTTGTCAGCAACGCGTTAAGAAGATGATGATCACCTTGTTCGAAAGAGGCACATATCCCACTGCATAGAAAAAATCCAAGAGTGCGACCAATCAAGAAATAGATTATCACCTTATTCGAAAGGGGCACATATCTGAGATCATATAAAAAAGCAAGACATTTATGTTAGAAGAATTGATCTCTTCTTAAGCGTCTGTGGCAACATGAAGAGAAGCCATCAAGCTATTTGACAACACTGTTGTTTAATGACACCAGAATGAGAACATTCATGATTAAGAGATTTGGGTACGAAGAGAGCAACGAGTACCCACATTGGGGCATTATCAAAACCAGATTTCGTGGGGATCATAAGATTCAAATAAAATAGACATTGAGGGTGAGCCTTACGACTTTGAATATTGGGGCATTTTAAAGGCATGTTTCAGCAAAAAATAATGAATATTGGGGTACTTTTGAAGGTATGTATCAACTAGAAGAATTAATGTTGGGGCATTTGGAAGGCTCATATCAGCTAGAAGTACTAATATAGGGCTTTTTTGAAGGCCCATATCATCATGTGGAAAGATCATTAAAGTGAGCAAATATTTTCAATAAAATAGAAAGGTATGAAGAATGAAAATGGTAAAACAATGACAATAAAGCTTACCGTATATGATCATTTTATCCATCATACGGTGGCATTATTCTGGTAATTTCGCCTATATTGATCCTAACAAGCCAAAGCATCCCACTAAGCTTTATTCTTTGGTATCCTTGTAAGGCTATAAAAAGCTCTGAAGACCATGCAAAGAGCTTCCCTGATTGAAAAATCTAGGCAGAAGCCACAGGAAATGATGAATGTGTTGTCGAATGTTCTACAAACTAGTAACTGTGGTGTGGGACCAATGTTACGATCATGTGGTATTTCCATTATTCTTTTACTCAATATGAAGGTTGACTTCTACAACCCTAAAAGATAAAGGTAAAGAATTATTAAGATTTCTTTCCACGATAGGGTTACTGGAATTTTAAAACAAGAAACTAGTGAGGCTAACTAAGATTGAACGATTAACTATCACTAAATCTCTTGGTATGATATAATATAAATAGCCTTGTTCTAGATTCGATTAGATATGGAGACATGAAAGGATTTAGGATAGACCCTCCCTTTGATGTGTTTCAAAAGTTAAATTAAAAGATACGATGCTCTCCCTAGATGGTAGATCCTCATTTAAAAAATAAGAGCTTTATTGGATTTCCACACAAGTTCAGCAGGGGTAAGAACTTGATGGGGGTAAGAAGAAATTGACACAACTCTAGACTTGTAAGAGTGCATGTTGATGCAAGCAAAAAGCAAGAAGAGAATAAAGATCGCTCTTATAACCGTTCCTATCATGGACCAAGAAAACATGTATTTATACATGATACATAAATTAGTCAATACTTGACTTTCTAGGAACATGTCTCCTAAGAAATTCAATTTTATTTCACTAAAATTATTTTCCCTTTAAATTTGAATTTGACTCCCTCATGAGAAAGAGTCAATACTTGACTTCCTAGTGAAGAGAAATAACACTTGTTATCCCTGACTCCTCAGTAGAGTCAATATTTGACTTCCTACTGAAAAAGTCAACATTTGTTATCCTTGACTCCTCAGTAGAGTTAATACTTACTTTCTCGTGAAGAGAAGTCAAATTTGTTATCCCTAACTTCTCAGTAGAGTTAATACTTGACTCCTCATGACGAGAATATAACCTTTGTTATTCTTGACTCCCCAGTAGAGTCAATCATGGACTTCATTGTAAAGAAAAGTCAACATTTATTATTCCTGACTCCCCAGTAGAGTCAATCATTGACTTTGTCGTGAAGAGAAGTCAATCTTTGTTATTTCTGACTCCTCAGTAGAGTCAATCCTTGACTTTCTCGTAAAGAGAAGTCAATCTTTTTTATTTGATATTCATAAATAACAATGAAGAAAACATTTCATATTTGGTCTTCACGAAAGAGTAGTGAATCAAATCAATCTCAAGTCTGATCACCATGGAAGAGTAGTGGAAGAGATTCTTTTTATTTTAGATTTGGTCTCAACGGAAGAGTAGTGGAAGCAAATCAATCTCGAGTCTGATCTCCATGGAAGAGTAGTGGAATAGATTCTTCTTATGTGAGATTTGGTCTCCACGAAAGAGTAGTGGAAGCAAATCAATCTCGAGTGTGATCACCACGAAAGAGTAGTGGAATAGATTCTTCTTCTATCAGATTTGGTCTTCACAAAAGAGCAGTGGAACAAATCAATCTCGAGTCAGATCACCATGGAAGAATAGTGGAACAATTATTCTTATGTCAGATTTGGTCTTCACGAAGAGTGGCGAATTAAATCAATCTCGAGTATGATCAACATGGAAGAGTAGTGGAACATATTCTTCTTATTTCAGATTTGGTCTTCACGAAAGTGTAGTGACTCAAATCAATCTCGAGTCTGATCACCACAGAAGAGTATTAGAACATATTCTTCTTTTGTCATATTTGGTCTTCACGAAAGAGAAGTGGAAGCAAATCAATCTTGATTCTGATCCTTGGAAGAGTAGAGGAACATATTCTTCTTATTTCATATTTGGTCTCCATGAAAGAGTAGTGAAAGCAAATCGATCTTGAGTCTAATCTCCTTAGAATAGTAGTGGAACATATTCTTCTTATTTCAGATTTGGTCTTCACGAAAGAGTAGTGAAACATATCAATCTCGAGTATGATCTCCTCGGAAGAGTAGAGGAACCGATTCTTCTTATTTCAGATTTAGTCTCCCCGGAAGAGTAGTTGAACATATTCTCCTTATTTCATATTTGGTCTACCAGAAGAATAGTGGAAGAAAATAAATCTTGAGCATGATATCCAGGGAAAAGTAGTGGAACAGATTCTCCTTATTTCATATTTGGTCTCCCCAGAAGAGTAGTGGAATCAAATCAGTCTTGATTCTGATCTCCACGTAAGAGTAATGGAACAAATTCTCCTTATTTCAGATTTGGTCTCCCCGAAAGAGTAGTGGAAGCAAATAATTCTCGAGTCTGATCTCCATGGAATAGTAGTGGAGCTTATTCTCCTTATTTCAGATTTAGTCTTCACGAAAGAGTAATGAATCAAATAAATCTTGAGTCTGATCACCACAGAAGAGTAGTGGAGCAGATTCTTCTTATTTCAGATTTCATTTTCCAAAGATTTCTCGAGTCTTATCTCCCTAAAAGAATAGTGGAGCAGATTCGTCTTCTTTTGGACCTTATCTCTCTGAAAGAATAGTGGAGCAGATCCGTTTTTCAAAGATTTCTCGAGTCTTATCTCCCTGAAAGAAGAGTGGAGCAGATTTGTCTTCCCTTAGATCTTATCTCCTGAAAGAAGAGTGGAACATATCCGTTTTCAAAGATTTCTCGAATCTTATCGCCTTGAAAGAAGTGTAGCAGATCTGTTTTCCAAAGATTTCTTGAATCTTATCTCCTTGCAAAAGAGTGAAGTAAATTCGTCTTCCTTCAGATTTGACTACCTGAAAAAGAGGAACAGATCAACTGTGATCTCCCCTAAAAGAAGTGGAGCAGATTTCTCATCAAATCATGAAGTCAACTGGGTGAAAACTCCTTGTCTTTTTGTCTTTATTCTATTCTTGTTAACATAAAAATGAGCAAAGAGGGGCAGTTGTAGACAGTCATTTTCATCCCGTTTTATAATTATTATTATTATTATTATTATTATTATTATTATTATATTATTATTATACAGCCCAAATGCAACAA